>NW_026652298.1:20829750-20900086 GCF_009828535.3 Hylobates moloch | reverse complement strand
CTGGCCATCAGAGAAATGCAAATCAAAACCACACTGACTTCCACAATGGTTGAACTAGTTTACAGTCCCACCAACAGTGTAAAAGTGTTCCTATTTCTCCACATCCTCTCCAGCACCTGTTGTTTCCTGATTTTTTAATGATGGCCATTCTAACTGGTGTGAGATGGTATCTCACTGTGGTTTTGATTTGCATTTCTCTGATGGCCAGTGATGATGAGCATTTTTTCATGTGTTTTTTGGCTGCATAAATGTCTTCTTTTGAGAAGTGTCTGTTCATGTCCTTCGCCCACTTTTTGATGGGGTTGTTTGTTTTTTTCTTGTAAATTTGTTTGAGTTCATTGTAGATTCTGGATATTAGCCCTTTGTCAGATGAGTAGGTTTAAATTTAAAATATTTTTTAAATTTTTTGTAGAGATGAGGTCTCACTATGTTGCCCAGGCTGGTCTCAAACTTCTGGGCTCAAGTAATCTTCCTGCCTCAGCCTCCCAAACTGCTGAGATTACAGGTATGAGCCACCGTGCCTGGCTAGTTTGAAGAATAACAGACTTCATCTTTCTCTACTACATTTCAGTGTACCCCAAATTGTCATCATTAAACCTTTTACATTTGTGGAACACTTCTAAGTAAAAGTTCTATAGTTTAATAAAGTTGCTGCTTTAAATTTTAAAATAGTAAAGCTTGAAAAAAGAAATATTCAAAAGTTGAAAGCTTTAGAAACTCAATATAAAGAAAACTGAATATAGTTAATTTAAAAAATTAATTTGAATTATCATCCTCGGTGGCCAAATGATAAAATACGCAGTTTATTTTATATTTAATACCTGTAAATATATTACCTTTACATATTCTTTATTTGGAAAAATTCGGTATTATACTTATGAACTTTGAACAGAGAAAATATTTTTAAAGAGCTATAAATAAACAAATTTTTCATGAATAGTTCAACATTAAGTAAAAAAACTTACCTGGCCTATCTGCAAATGAATTTCCTTTATAGCATTTGACAAGGATCCTATAATTTCCTTTATGTGAATGAGATGAGTTTCTTCAATATCTTGAAATTTCTGGGAAATATATACAAAGTTATAGATTTATAACATATACAGGTACATACATATATATTCTGGAATCAAAAGAGCTTTCAGAAATCATCTTTCCCAGCACTTTGGGAGGCCGAGGCAGGTGGGTCACTTGAGGTCAGAAGTTCAAGACCAGCCTGGCCAACATGGTGAAACCCTGTCTCTACTAAAAATACAAAAATTAGCCAGGCATGGTGGCAGATGCCTGTAATCCCAGCAATTTGGGAGGCTGAGGCAGGAGAATCGCTTGAACCTGGGAGGCAGAGGTTCCAGTGAGCCGAGATCAGGCCATTGCACTGGAACCTGGGCAAAAGAGCGAGACTCCGTCTCCAAAAAAAAAAGAAATCAACTCAATATAATCAAATTTTCCAAGTTACCATTGTTACACAATGTTTAACAAAGCCTCAAGACAAACAGGTCTAGCAGGTAAACTGAAATATGGCACTGCAAAAAGTTAACTTTTTGTTATGTCATTTCTTAGGTAAATACAAACTTATCTAGAATTTGGAGCTTTTTTTTTTTTTTTGAGATGGAGTCTCACTCTGTCACCCAGGCTGCAGTGCAGTGGCACCATCTTGGCTCACTGGAAGCTCCGCCTCCCAGGTTCACACCATTCTCCTGCCTCAGCCACCTGAGTAGCTTAGACTACAGGTGCCCACCACCATGCCCGGCTAATTTTTTGTATTTTTAGTAGAGACGGGTTTCACCGTGTTAGCCAGGAAAGTCTTGATCTCCTGACCTCATGATCCACCTGCCTCAGCCTCCCCAAAGTGCTGGGATACAGGCATGAGCCACCACGCCTGGCCGAATTGGGAGCCATTACACATTAAAATCTATAATCGTGATCAGAAAATTAGGAGACCCAGAAGAGAATAATGTTACAAAAAAAAAAAAAAACAGAGTTTTAAAAACTA
Organism: Hylobates moloch; assembly: GCF_009828535.3. Classification (NCBI taxonomy): domain Eukaryota; kingdom Metazoa; phylum Chordata; class Mammalia; order Primates; family Hylobatidae; genus Hylobates; species Hylobates moloch. Next base: position 20,898,093 of record NW_026652298.1, on the reverse strand, counting down.
AAAACCAATTAGTTGGCAAAGTAAAAACTACAGTTTACTTTCAAAGACTTTATAATCTAGCCCATAGATTTTCAAAATGTCTTTCTAATCCTTGAAATAATAACATACACCATGCACGGTAGCTCACACCTATAATCCCAGCACTATGGGAGGCCGAGGTGGGCAGATCACAAGGTCAGGAGTTTGAGACCAGCCTGACTAACATGGTGAAACACCGTCTCTACTCAAAATACAAAAAATTAGCCAGGCGTGGTGGCACGTGCCTGTAGTCCCAGCTACTTGGGTGGCTAAGGCAGGAGAATCGCTTGAACCCGGGAGGCAGAGGTTGCAGTGAGCCGAAATCACGCCATTGCACTCCAGCCTGGGCAACAGAGTAAGACTCCATCTCAAAAAAAAAAAAAAAAAAGAAAAAAAGAAAAGGAAAGAAAAAAGAAAAAATAATATACAATCCCCAAAAGAGATGGCTGTGATCAAAGAAATCTGGGAAAGCCTATATACTCTATTTCAGCAGTTCTCAACCGAAGGTGAGGATGCATTACATCACCTGGAGAACCTTTTCAAACTTCAAAACAAATAAATCCTCCAGTACTGCCTGGGGAATGGGGGTTGAAAGAAGTGAGAATGTTGTTTGGAAAAAATTTCCAAGTTACTCTGATATCCCCAGAGAGAAAACCGCTGCTTGCCTTGCCTTCACAATAAATATATCAAAAGCTCTGAGAGGCCAGGCACCTGTCAGAGCTTTACAGTGGCTCACACCTGTAATCCCAGAACTTTGGGAGGCTGAGGCCAGCCGATCATGAGATGAGGAGTTCAAGACCAGCCTGGCCAACATGGTGAAATCCCGTCTCTACTAAAAATACAAAAATTAGCCAGGCATGGTGGCGCATGCCTGTAATCCCAGCTACTAAGGAGGCTCAGGCAGAGAATAGCTTGAACCCAGGAGAATTGCTTAAACCTGAGAGGTGGAGATTGCAGTGAGCCGAGATCGCGCCTCTGCACTCCAGCCTGGGTGACAGAGTGAGACTCCGTCTTGGAGAAAAAAAAGAAGCTCTGAGAAATACTAAAATAATGACACGTTTCACTTTGCTTAACCCGGCATTTTCTAAATTTCTTTGACCTCACAACACTTTTTTTTTCTTCTTACCTGAACATCTATTAATATCTCACAGAACAATAATAGTCCTCAAAACAGGCTTTGGGAAATGCTGAGCTACCCATTTTCAAACAAAATACATTTGTCATTTCTGTTGTGCAAACCTGGTTATCCATTTTTTGCCAAATTAAATCAGTTCTAAGGAATGGGTCTAAGCCTTATTATTTTTCTCTGGTTAGTTTATCAAATTAAATTCCCTGACCCTATATTTAATGTCTAAATTTCTTCTGTCACTTTGGTGACCAGAAATCACCAAATGATATCTAATGTGTAAATGGCAAGAACCTCTAAAAAAAAAAAAAAATCCAGAATGGTGAAATTACAGTTTCGGCAGTATTGCAACAGCCCAAAAACTTAAATCAATTTGATTTATGAGGAATGGCAGAGTTAAAATGGAATGCTTGTCATTGATTAATTTTGACCAAGTCAATGAGAATACAGTACCAGTATTTCGAGATCCTGAATTACTCTCAAGAACTGAGGATCAAGAACGGAGGAACATTTAGTAGAAGGATGGCCCTTAGCTTAAATTTCAGCAATTTAATGAACAAGGTATTTTGTCAGACAGGTAGCCATTAATTTCATTTGAATGACCCTTAATTCTGAGGAAACTGTCTTCATTCCCTTTTGAAAAAGCTACACTCAACAAGGCAGATCTTTATTTATTTAGAAATATCTTAAAATATGAATCCACAGAGAAACTCAAGGCATGATTCAGATGCAATTTTGAAACTGTGGGGTTTTGGGGGTAGGGGCACACTGCTGACTATCACAATTCCTCAAAATTAGTGACTACTAAACTCAGAGTAATTCAGCAATGGGAAATGGATATAGTCTCAAGTGCTTGAGTATACATAAACGAACTTTCTTGAACAAATTAGATAGGCACTTTACTCCCTGCAACTTCAAATTCACTGTGTTCACATGTATTGTTACATTAATTTTTTTTTTTTTTGAGACGGAGTCTCGCTCTGTCACCAGGCTGGAGTGCAGTGGCGCGATCTCGGCTCACTGCAACCTCTGCCTCATGGGTTCAAGCGATTCTCCTGCCTCAGGCTCCTGAGTAGCTTGGACTACAGGCATGTGCCACCACGCCCAACTAATTTTTGTATTTTTAGTAGACAGGGCTTCACCACGTTGGCCAGTATGGTCTCAATCTCTTGACCTCGTGATCCGCCTGCCGCGGCCTCCCAAAGCGCTGGGATTACAGGCGTGAGCCACCGAATCCAGTCTGTTACATTAATTTTTAAAAGTATACTCATGAGCCACATAATGACATTTCTGTCAACAACTAATGCCATATATGACAGTGGTACCAAAAGATTATAATAGATATGAAAACTTTCTATTGCCTAGTGACATCATAGCTGCCATAACGTAGTGCAACACATTACTCACGTTTCTGGTGATGCTGATATAAACAAACCTACTGTGCTGCCTGTCACATAAAAGTATTGCACAGCACATAATATACAGCACATAATACACAGCACATAATACTAGATAATAAATATACAGCACATAATACACAGCACATAATACTTGGTAAATGTATTTACCAAACTACACTTTTTATTATTAGAGTGTAATCCTTCTACTTATTAGAAAAAACAATAACTGTAAAACAGCCTCCAGCAGGTCTTTCAGGAGGTATTCTAGAAGGCTTTGTTACCATAGGTGATACTTTTTTTTTTTTTTTCTCAGATGGAGTCTCGCTCTGTCACCCAGGCTGGAGTGCAGTGGTGCAATCTCAGCTCACTGCAACCACCACCTCTCAGGTTCAAGTGATTTCATGCCTGAGCCTCCCATGCAGCTAGGATTACAGGCACGTACCACCACGCCCAGCTAATTTTTGTATTTTTATTAAAGATGAAGTTTCACCATGTTGGCCAGGCTGGTCTCGAACTCCTGACCTCAAGTGATCTGCCCACCTCGCCCTCCCAAAGTGCTGGGATTACAAGTGTGAGCCACCAAGCCCAGGCAGAGATGACAGCTCTATGCATGCTACTGCCCCTGAAGACCTTCCAGTAGTACAAGAGTGGAGATAAAAGAGCAATCCTAATGATACTAAGCCTATGTAGGCACATGTTTACTGTGTGCGTTTGTGTCTTAGTTTTTAGGAAAAAGATTTAAAAAGTTAAAAAAAAAATTAAAATTTTAAAACAAAAAAAGCTGATCGAGTAAGGATATAAAGAAAATACTATTGTACAACTGTACAATGTGTTTCTACTTTAAGATGTCATCACAAAAGAGTCAAAATGTTTAAAATTTTTTTTAAGTTTCTAAAGAAGTTACAGTAAGCTAAGGTTAATTTATTATTGAAGGAAGAAAACTATTTTTAATAAAATTTAATGTAACCTAAATCTACAGTGCTTATAAAGTCTACAGTAGTGAACAGTAATGTCCTAGGCCTTCACATTTACTCACTACTCATTCACTAACTCAACCAGAGCAACTTCCAGTCCTGCAATCTCCATTCAACATAAGTGTTCTATTCAGATGCAGCATTTTTAATCTTTTATACTGTATTTTTACTATATCTTTTCTATGTTTAAATACACAAATACCATTTTGTTATAATTGCCTATAGTATTCAGTACAGTAACAGGCTGTACAGGTTTGTAGCTTAGGAGCAACAGACCAAACCATATAGCCAGGTCTGTAGCAGTCTACACTATCTAGGTATGTGTAAGTAAGTACATTCTCTCTCTCTTTTTTTTTTTTTTGAGACAAGAGTCTCACTCTGTCGCCCAGGCTGGAGTGCAGTGGCACAATCTCGGCTCACCACAACCTCTGCTTCCCATTTCAAGTAATTCTGGTGCCTTAGCCTCCCAAGTAACTGGGATTATAGGCGTGCACCACCACGCCTGGCTAATTTTTGTTATTTTTAGTAGAGACGGGGTTTCAACATATTAGCAAGTCTAGTCTTGAATGCCTGACCTCAGGTGATCTGCCCACCTCAGCCTCCAAAAGTGCTGGGATTACAGGCATGAGCCACCATGCCTGGCCATGCATAAGTACATTCTATGATGTTCACACAATGACAAAATTGCCTAACGACATTTCTTAAAGTGTATCCCTGTTGTTAAGCGACACATGGCTACACTATCTTGTCAGCCACTAAAGATACATAAAAGTAATCCTAATAATCTTTAACCTGAGGGTACCGCTTAACAAATCTCAATTTCCATAAACTAGCCATCTCACTGCTTTAAAGTAAACAAAATCTCCATATTCTGTTTCAAGTGTCTCATTAATTAATAGTGGTAAAAGCATGAGCATAAAAAGTCACAATTTCAATCATTTTTATTCTAAACCTAAATTTTAAAAACTTAAATCACAAATACTCTAAATTCTAACCTCTTTCACCCTAGAGACTCAATGATCTTCTCCCACTAGTAAAGATAGGTCCTACCACCCAAATTTGATTCTCACTATACTGTCAGGTTCTTTCTTTCCCACTGAGATTGGTCAACCCAGGTGGCCTGGAAAAACAGTTAAGTGGAGAAGTAAAAGGATTACTTTCCCTTCTAAAATAACCCAAATTAAAGTCTATTCTCTATGAAGAAACAATAATTAACCTATTCTGCAGCTGTAGAGTATGACAGAAAGAGAGGGAGAGACAGAAACAGAGATCTCTAAGACCTTGAGAAAGAACAAATACACACACATTAGTAAGGTATGCCATCATCTTTGTTTAAAAGCAGCATGGTCACACATTTAGTCAAATAAATTAATGTTCCCATCTTAAAAAGGGCAGAATGGGCTGGCACGGTGCCTGTAACCCCAGCCAGCATTTTGCGAGGCCGAGTTGGACAGATCGCTTGAGCCCAGGAGTTCGAGACCACCCTGGGCAACATGGTGAAACCCTGTCTCTACTAAAAATACAAAAATTAGCCAGACATGATGGTGCACACCTGCAGTCCCAGTTACTCAGGAGGCTGAGGTGGGAAGGTCACTAGCCTGGGAGGCAAAAAGGTTGCAGTAAGCCAAGATCGTGCCATTGCACTCGAGCCTGGTTGACAGAGTGAGACCCTGTCTAAAAAAACAACAAAAAACAAACAAAAAAACCAGAAAGGCAGGATGAACAATTAAAATGCCATTTTGAAAAAAAAATGTAATGGGGAAGCAGAACGTGAAAAGGAAATGGAAAGATGTGCTGAACATTCTTTTTTATAAAGTAACATCAACAAACAAAAAACTCTGACTATAGCAAATTCTATTTATTCCAATTTTAAAAATTAACGAAACAGCAAATGCTTAGCTGATAGAGACTAATCATTTAATGTGAAATTAACATATCAACAATAACTGCCTTATAAATGTGTGCTCCTAATGATTTAAAAGACAAAACAGCACTTGCTGAAGTCTGCAATGACCTCAGTTGCTACAGAAATTGCAACTTTCTATCTCACTAGACTTGAAGCCTTATTTAAGACAACTACCTAAACCCTTCCTTCTTGAAGCTTCTTTTTCCAGCTACCATGACATTACACTTCCAGTTTTCTTCTTGCTTCTTTGGCTTCCTCTATTAAAATCTCAATAATGAGTCTCTCAGAGCTTGGCCCTGAGGCCCTTTCTTCCCCACACTCTAAAAGTGATGTCATCATGGCTTTGTGTACTGACAACATCCTATTTTATATGGTCTGATAATCCTTATTGAAAATTTTTGGGATCAGGCGAGTTTTGGAATTCTTTTTCTTCCCTTATTTTTTAAATAAAGATATATAGTATTATTTAGAATGCCATATACCTCATTCATAATACTACCAGCAGGATCTGTAGTGGCATCTGTTTATCAAACACATTAATATTTCTAAAGGAAAATATACGCAGGATAAAGACTATAGATAGCCTCATATCAGTTCAAGTCAAGTTTTGTTGTCAAATAAATCACAGAAAAAAAACAACTTGGTTTTCAGAGCTCTTCGGATTCAGAATTGTGGATAAGGAACTGTGGACATTATGTCCAGCCCAGATTACTTGGCTCCTCCAAAACTGCCCTCCTGATGTCACCAATTACGTATCTCATAGGCATCTTAAAATTAACATGTTCAAAATTGAACATCTGATCCCTTCTCATAGGCATCTTAAAATTAACATGTTCAAAATTGAACATCTGATCCCTTCCTTCCATCAAACTAACAGTTCTTCATCTAATCTTCCCCATTCATCTCTCTCCACATAGATTTAACAAGCTAAAACCTGGAAGCGATCCTGATCTTCCACAGAATTCCTCAACCCATCCTATCCCTGCCATCTCCAATGCATTCACTTCTCTCCTTCTCCAAGACCACTACGCTGGCCCTCATCCTTCTTACCTGACTACTATACTGACTTCCAAACTGGACTCGTGATTCTCCTTTAGACATACTCTAATCAATTCTTCACAAAACTGCCAGAATTATCTTTAAATGTAGATCAGATCATGTCACATCCCTGCCTAAAACCCTTAGGCGGCTTCTAGCTGCTCTTAGAAGAAAACCTAAATTCTTTTGCCATCAAAAGTAATGGCAAAAACTGCAATTACTTTTGCACCAACCTAATGTAGCCTAGTCCTTGTGTATCAATTCAACCTCATTTCTCACTACCATTTTCCCTTACTGAGGTTTAGTAAGCATTTTTTACTTTCCAGAATGTAAGTTCTTTTATACCCTTTGGGCCTTCATACTCATGATCCCCAAAGCCTGTAACACTCTTGCCCTATTAATTTCTTACTCATTCTTCAAGTCCCAGTTTTAAACATCACTTACCTTAAAAGGCCTTTCCTGACTCCCTAATCCAAATTAAGTCACTCCTATTATTCTATCTCATGGAAGCCTATTATTTTCCTTTTCAATACTTATAATAATTTATAACTTTATATTTAAGCATGTATTTAATGTCTGCCTCCCTCCTCTATACTATAAACACCATCTCAAGCACGGAGATATTTGTCTTATTTACAGATGTACTGTATACACACCAGCATCTAACAGGGTCTATGCCATTGTAGGTAAAGATGGATACGCACATACATACACACAAGTATGCAAGACTTTGCTTTCTAAGATATGAGCTGTTCACTACTTCAAATGGGAAGACATAATGAAGACATAGAGTCCAAAAATTCAGATTCACAAAGTCCTTCTTTCATATTAACTGAGTGCCTACTATGATCTGGGAACTATTCTAAAAGCTGAGGATATAGCAATAAACAAAACAAATCCATCCTTGCTCTCATAAACTTAAATTTTAGAGGAGAAAAACAGACAAAAAATATACGTAAAAGAACTCATGTGCTTCACTATGTTTCTGGCCCCTTAGACATAACTAAGAACATTCCAAAAAGGAGTTCATCCACCAGCCTCAGGACTACAGTGAAGACGATGTAAAACAGCTGCAGCCAACCCATAATGAACATGCAGCATTAAAAGTAATCAACCCTTGATATTGTAAGCCACTGAGATTTCTGGGGCCTTGTGTCACCTCAGCATACTTACTCTGACCTGACTGATACAGGAATAAAATTCTTGGTATGTAAGATCACGATAGGTGCTAAGCAGGAAAATAAAACAAGGAAAAGGACAAGAAGCAGGGGCAGCGGAGAGTGGAAATGTTAGGTATGATTCCTAAAAGGCAGCCACCTTAAACGAGGCCTTTAATTAAGGTTCTGAGAACATTACACCAAATATAATTTATCCCAAGCTAATGGAAGGCAGACATTTGCGTCTGTCTTCCCTCACTAATATGTAAGTTCTTTGAGACCAGGGATTTTTTGGGTTGTTAATTATTGACTGCCGTAGCTTCACTACTAAGTCACTTCCAGTTTTCTTATGAATGCTTCTTAAGCACTGTCTTCATCATGTACCATTGCCCTCAGTTTCCCCAATTACCTTTAAACAGGCTCTTCTGATCTACCTGTATAATTCCTTATGACCATTATAATTATTGCATCTTGGTCCTCAATCTCCAAAACAAGACATGTATTTTTAAAACAGCATCATTAAAACATTGAGATTGTGCATTTTAAAACTTCTAACACTAAAATATTATATGAGAGAAAAATTAATCAATATACACAAATATAAATGCCCTGTTTTCAATGTGAAGCCTTAAAATACCAACCTGAGCTGTTTCTGTCATTTTCTGTTCAAAATCAGTTTTTGCTAATGCGTATTTTTCCACGTAGAGTTTATAGGTATCTGTAGCTTTCTTAGATTTAACAGCTGCCTGTAATAAAATAAAAAAAAAACTTTTAACTGTGCATTGACCTTTTTTCTTTCCTAATGTAAGTTAATATGAATAACAAATTAAAATACATTTTAAGAGTTCAATATGACATATAACTAACTTTGATACCTGTTGTGAGGCCCTCTTTAGTCTTTTTTTATGGTTGTTGTTACAGTCAGCCAAGAAGTCAGGAATTAAACACTGATTCTCTTTCCTATTTGTTGGAACGTGCTTTGAAAAGTTAAAATACTCTCATTTTAAATCCAAGACTTAAGATTGCATAATTACATTATAATGCTACAGTGTTACTAAGATATGTTAACACATTGTCGGAGAGAAACTTCCAGACGATATACAAAAATGTCACAATACCACCAGAATGTGCTTGACACTCCTTTTTGCAGCTGTGAATTTTCCTCCATCACAGCATACATGTATTTCATTCAATGTCTGATTAAATACTATAAACCGATCTCGAAAGTTGTGAAGACTGGTTTCCTTGATGTTTCTCAGCTTCCATTATGCTCCAGGAAATACAGAAACTTGTTTTTAATCTTTGCCTATTTTTTCAAGACTTAAAAAACAAAACTGTTACCATAATAGTATAGTTCTGGTTTTATAAAAGTTACTTATTTAATTAAAAAAACATATTAAGCAGTACTATACAACCTATACATAAACAGAAATTGGAATAAAGTAACACAGCCACAGAAGTTAAGGTAAATTATAAGATAGGCATTTGAGAAAGGAAAAGATTATGTGTAGTTTGTAGGTTGAAGCAGATACACGGCTATCAAGAAGCTTGATATTCTCAAAGGCCTGATCAACTTGGATACAGGAAGATGGAGTGATGTGGTTGGACTAAATAAGAGTTTAAAGGAGATCAGAGAAAGATAAGCTATAGGATTTCAAGATATAAAAATCCCCATTTTCTTGACGAGGTAACAGATGGGTCTGGTATGAGTGAGAAACAGTAGGGTAGGGTTGGGAGCTTAAGAACAAAAAAAGTTTCAAACCATAATTGTGGAGGATGCAAGAGGTCATGACTAGATGAATAAAAGTATTGCTAAGTGCCACTGAGGTCCAAGGAAAGCTGTAAAATACTTAATTTGTTGAAAGCCGATCAGTACTAATATGTAATTATCTTTAGCCATGATCAGGAATCTAAAAACAAAAAACTACAAAGAGAAAACTGGGTTTACCCTAGGGTTTGGGTTTGGTAAGAGGTACATATAGTCCTACTCCCTAAACAAGCAACTTTGTACTCTCTCTAAAATATAACTGTTTATACTATATTAAGTATATATGTTATGTACTTTCCTGCCTTCTTAAAGAATATAGGATGCCACTTTACCATGAAACATAAACAAAGCTGATTTTGGAGCCAGAAGAAATTCGACTGAAATTCTGGGTCTACCATTTACACTACTGCCCCTTTATCCATGGGGAATACATTCTAAGATCCCAGTGGATGTCTGAAGCCATGGATGGTACAGACTCTATATTATATACTATGTTTTTTCCTATACATACATAACTATGATAAAGTTTAATTTATAAATTAGGCACAGTAAGAGATTAACAACAACTAATAATAAAATATAACAATTATAACAACATACTGTAATAACATCATATGTGAATACGGTCTCTCTCTCTCTAAATATTCTACTGTACTGGACAGTAGGTAACTAAAACCAAGGAAAGTGAAATCTCAGCACTGTACTACCCATCTGACCTTGTCTTAGAAATTTATACAGTTCTCTCATTACTAAAAAGGGAGTATCACCTTTTTTTTAAAAAAAAAAAAAGCTGTGGTAGTAATGAAATGTAGTTATATAAAATGCTTGGAATAGGGTCTGGCATACAGTTAAATTTAAAAATAAATAGTGCCTGCTTTTATTATGGTTTCTAACAAGAAATGTCATCAAGAAAATACATCATCATATTTTGCTGTAAAATAAAGATATATCCGAGTTACTGAGTTGTACTGAGCTGTCTATCCCTAGCAAAAGTGACTAAAACCTGTAACAATTTTCTAGTTTGCTTCTATAGATTTTTTTTGTTTTACTCTTTTCCCAGTTCCACACAGCTGACATTATTTTATACCAGTTACTGTACTGGAATCCTCTAATATCCTGTTCAAATACATAACAGCTAAATGAAATGGATAGAGTTTACCGAGTACCTTCGCAAGAAACCCAGATAACCAAGTTTGCTAGAATTTATTTTAAAAACAATTATAATGGCATGCTTAATCTGAGTTTCCTTTTGGATTTTTTTAATGCAAATAAATTTTAGTTTGTTCTTCTAATACCTGTATTTTCAGTGAGTATAAGAGCAATCGAACAACCTACAGTCCTTCAGAGTGATTTTTTTTTTTTTTTTTGAGATAGAGTCTCACTCTGTGGCCCAGGCTGGACTGCAATGGTGCAATCTTGGCTCACTGCAACCTCCGCCTCCCGGATTCAAGCGCTTCTCCTGCCTCAGTCTCCCAAGTAGCTGGAATTACAGGTGCAAGCCACCACGCCCAGCTGATTTTTGTATTTTTAGTAGAGATGGGGTCTCACTCACCATGTTGGCCAAGCTGATCTCGAACTCCTGAACTCAAATGATCCACACGCCTAGGCCTCCCAAAGTGCTGGGATTACAAGCATGAGCCACTGCACTGGGCCTTCAGAGTGATTTTTAATGACACAGCCTAGCAAAATGATGTAACCCTACTGAAAGCCCCTTCTTTACTTGTTCCTAATACCTCATCCTGATACCTACTTTTTCTTTTTCTCTGCTGCTCATTAAATTATTGCTTAATAATTTATATGCCAGATATTGATAAAGACAAGTTGTGATCATTCCTAATAGAGATATTTACAAGTCAAAAGGAGACCCATAAAACTGGAAAATTCCAAAAATACCTAATTATAATGACCGTGCATACATTTTTACAAGTAATTTACTGGGTGGGCATGGTGGCACATGCCTATAATCCCAGCACTTTGGGAAGCCAAGGCAGGAGCAATCACTTGAGGCTAGGAGTTCAAGACCAGACTGGGCAACAAAGTGAGACCTTGTCTCTACCAAAATTTTTAAAAAATAAAATACAATAAAAATTTTTAAAAAATAAGCCAGGTGCAGCAGCTCATGCCTGTAATCCCAGCTCTTAGGGAGGCAGAGGCGGAGAATAGTTTGAGCCCAGGAGTTCGAGACCTGCCTGGGCAATATAGCGAGACCCCATTCTCCAAAAATAAAATAAATTATCCAGGCACAGTGGCACACACCTGTGGTCCCAGCTACTCAAGAAGCTGAGGTGGAATCACTTGAGCCCAAGAGTTCAAGGCTGCAGTGAGCTATGATAATACCACCACACTCCAGCCCAGACAACAGAGACCCTGACTCAAAAAACAAAAAAACAAATACCATAAAAATAAAACGGGAAAGATTGTGTGAAATAAATTACCTTTTTAAAAATAAATTTCTTTTAATAGCAATTTCTTTTGAGACAAACAGCAGATTTTCTTTTTATAGATTGTGTACAAAATAAGATACCACACCTTCTCAACTTACCATTCAACCCTCTAACTTCTTGTTCTGTACTATTTAATATGTCTTGGCTCTCCAAGAAAAAGAAAGCTTCTTGAAGACAGAAACAATAACATGTATTTAGCCTTAAAAACATTCATAGTTCCCAGCGTGGTGATAGGCTAGGAACTAAACATTTATTTACTGTTGCATGCAAATTATCACTTCATAATATAATAGCAAATCAGAAAAATATTTGAATAAGTCATTTTAAAAAGTAAGCATCTATTCTAAAGCCTATAGCTAAAATAAACTCAAACTAATTTTATGATATTAATGAAGTGGAAGAATTCAAATAATATTTTGCTATGATTATTTTCCAAGTAAACATATATGCTGTGTTATGGACAATACAATGATAGTTTCTCACTAACAAGAAATTTATAACCTAATAGTAATAAAGGATGACCACATGGAGGGAACATTACTACTTATAAAAGACATGTATTTCTAAAGTATAAACAAAGAAATTATTTTATAACACTATGCATCAAACATTATAGGCCTTTAAGAGATGGAGGGAAGATCCTGAATCATTACATCTTCCTATACTCAAGTAGTCTCTAGAATTCTAACTAATTTTGCTACTCAAATCTCTACTGAGTTAAGAGGGATAAAACCATTAAGGCTTTTACACCAGCATATTTTCATAAATTTCTTTTTTTCCTCTCATGATATTCTCACTATAAATCCTGGACTATACATTCTGCACTTATTTGTTCACTACTTCTGGCTATAAAACTATTATCTTTATCTCAAAGGTTAACAGCTGGATCTAAATCAAAATTCTAAACAAAGAAGTTTTATGAAGCATACCCTCTGATATCAGGAAACTATAAAATTTTATTTCTCTTATTTGAAAGCATGAAGAAAGAAAGAAGGTACTCTTTTTAAGTTCTAACTTACATTTTTTCAATCAGCTTTTTTTTTTTTTTTTTTTTTTTTTGAGACAGGGTATCACTCTGTCACCCAGGATAGAATGTAGCCTCAAACTACTGGGCTCAAGTACTTCAGCCTCCCAAGTACCTAGGACTATAGGCACATGCCACTATGCCTGGCTAATTTTTTTTTCTTTTTTTGTAGAGATGGGCTCTCACTGTGTTGCCCAGGCTGGTTTTGAACTCCTGGACTCCTGCCTTGGCCTCCCAAAGTGCTGGGATTACCAGCATAAGCCACCACCATGCCCAGCCTAGCTCTTACTCTTGAAAGGTAAAATTGATATGCCAGAGTCAGAATCTTAAGGAAATTACAAATCAACTTTAAGAAGCATCTTTAATACAAGATGATAGGGAGAAAAAAAATGAAAGAAAAAAGAAATAGAGAAGCATCTTAGAAAATGGAAAAGAGAAGCACTAACTAATAAAGAAATTTCTTTTCTTTTTTTTTTTTTTTTTTTTTTGAGACAAGATCTCGCTCTGTCATCTGGGCTGGAGTACAGTGGTGCAATCACGGCTCACTGCAGCCTCAACCTCCTGGCCTCATGCAATCCTCCTCCTGCCTCAGCCTCCTGAGTAGTTAGCACTACAGGTATGTGCCACCAGTCTTGCTGTTGCAGGCCTGGGCTGGAGTGCAATGGTGCAGTCTCACACCGACTAATTTTTTTAAAAACTTTTTGTAGAGATGAGGTCTCACTACATTGCCCAGGCTGGTCTCAAACTCCCAGCCTCAAGTGATCCCTCCACCCTGGCCTCCCAAAGCACTGAGATTACAGGCATGAGCCACCATGCCCCACCAGAAACATGTATATTTTTTTAAAGCAAGAAACATCTTTCATAAGAAACAGCTACACAATACTAAATTATTGTCGAAACAACTTTCTAAATAACATATTATGCTTAGTTAGGAATGCTATAAATTCTTAAGGTAGAATTATAGAAACTGAATGGCATCATAAAAAAGTGACAACTTTTGTAGTCATTATTAAAAGGGAAGTTGGGCCAGGTGTGGTGGCTCATGCCTGTAATCCCACCACTTTGGGAAGCCGAAGCAGGAGGATGGCTTGAGACTAGGAATTTGAGACCAGCCTGTGCAACATGAGACCTTGTGTCTACAATTTTTTTTTTTTTTATTGAGATGGTGTTTCACTCTTGTTGCCCAGACTGGAGTGCAATGGCGCGATCTTGGCTCACCACAACCTCTGCCTCCTGGGTTCAAGAGATTCTCCTGCCTTAGCCTCCCGCGTAGCTGGGATTACAGGCATGCACCACCATGCCTGGCTAATTTTGTATTTTTAGCAGAGATGGGGTTTCTTCATGTTGTTCAGGCTGGTCTCAAACTCCCAACCTCAGGTGATCCGCCCACTTTGGCCTCCTAAAGTGCTGGGATTACAGGCGTGAGCCACTGCCCCCAGCCTTTTTTTTTTTTTTTTCAGACTGAGTTTCACTCTTGTTGCCCAGGCTGGAATGCAGTGGCGCGATCTTTGTTCACTGCAACCTCCACCTACCCGGCTCAAGAGATTCTCCTGCCTCAGCCTCCTGAGTAGCTGGGATTACAGGCATCCACCATCATACTCGGCTAATTTTGTATTTTAGTAGAGACCGGGTTTTACTACGTTTGGCCAGGCTGGTCTCAAACTCCTGACATCAGGTAATCCACCTGCCTCGGCCTCTCAAAGTGCTGGGATTACAGGCATGAGCCACCGTGCCTGGCCTACAAATTTTTTTTTTTTAAATTGGCTGTGCATGGTGGCACACGCCTGTAGTCCCAGCTACTCTGGAAGCTGAGGTGGAAGGATTGCTTAAGTCTAGGAGTTCAAGGTTACAGTGAGGCATGATTGTGCCACTGCACTCCAGCCTGGAAAACAGAGGGAGACCCTGTCTTGAAAAATTAATTCACTAGTTAATTAATTCACTAATTAATTAAAATAAAAGGGAAGTTGGAGCATTTGTTCTTAAGAGGAAACTGTGCTTTAAAAGTAATAGCTACATTTCTTCTCATAAGCAAAAGAGTGGCTTTAATACATTACCTATGATAATAAAACAAATCTAAGTTTTATTCATTTCCTTAGCATTATAAACTTATTAATATACTACTAAAAACATTTTAAGTGCCGATGACTTTTACAGTACAATCCGTGAAGCCAGTATATACATATAAAATAAGTATTTAGTCAATAGTCCACAAACATGAGTACCTACTAAGTGGTGTTTTATAAAAATCAAGGCTTGTGGCCGGGTGTGGTGGCTCACACCTGTGATCCCAGACTTTGGAAGGCTGAGACCAGCGTTATCACCTGAGGTCAGGAGTTCCAGATCAGGCTGGCCAACAAGGTGAAATCCCATCTCTACTAAAAATACAAAAATTAGCTGGGCGTGGTGACACATGCCTGTAATCCCAGGTACTTGGGAGGCTGAGGCAAGAGAATCGCTTGAATCCAGGAGGCAGAGATTGCAGTGAGCCAAGATCATGCCACTGCACTCCAGCCTGGGTAACAGAGCGAGACTCCATCTTTTTTTTTTTTTTTTTTTTTTGAGACGGAGTCTTGCTCTGTGCCCCAGGCTGGAGTGCAGTGGCGCAATCCCGGCTCACTGCAAGCTCCGCCTCCCGGGTTCACGCCATTCTCCTGCCTCAGCCTCCCGAGTAGCTGGGACTACAGGCGCCCGCCAACACGCCCGGCTAATTTTTTGTATTTTTAGTAGAGACGGGGTTTCACCGTGTTAGCCAGGATGGTCTCGATCTCCTGACCTCGTGATCCGCCCGCCTCGGCCTCCCAAAGTGCTGGGATTACAGGCTTGAGCCACCGCGCCCGGCCGAGACTCCATCTTAAAAATAAAAATAATTAAAAAAAAAAAAGGCCTGTGAATGAGTGAATGAGATGATAACCAAATTATGTTATAACAGCTATAGTATTTATGTTTTTAAGTCACAAAAAAATTATTCAAAGATCTATGACTTTAAAAAAAAAATCTACATTGTTGTTAATAAAAACCTTATGATAGGCCAAAATAACTGACTTGGATTAAAATATATTACAAATCAGAGAACCCACTAACAATAGCTAATATCACAAGCAGAGATGCCACCTCTGAGAAGACTAATTAGAAAAAAGCACCCCTTCCTCTGAGTAATCCATCCCACCAAAGTCCATCCCTGTGAAGCACAGAGTGAATTTTAGCCAACTCACAACCCTTGGACACAACTACATGCTCCACTCCTGCTCAATATTTTAATAAAAAAGAAATCATGAGCCGGGCCTGATCATTCACACCTGTGATCCCAGCTATTCGAGAGGCTGAGGCAGTGAGGTGATCGCCTGTGCCCAGCAGTTCCAGGCTGCGGTGAGCTATGATCATACCACCACTGCACTCCAGCCTGGGTGACACAGTGAGACCTCATCTCTAGACCAAAAAAAAAAAAAAAAAAAATCCTTTAATTGCATCTAAATCATTACATTAAACTTGTTTTGGTTTATATGAAAAGACTCAGAATCATTTATTTATGTGTAGTCTCTAGTCACCATATATTTTTTGAGTGTCATGGCACACTAGGTACTATGGCAAGCCCACTAGGGTTCACAAAAAACAAGATAACAGTATTTAACCCAGCAGTACTTTAACCCTCTGGATAGTTTTAACTAATTTAGATCATAGACATTTGCATTAACGATATGAAACCCATACCAATTCACTGTTGGGCATGAACGTTATAGTATCTACCAAGAGTAAACTGCTCCTGTGACTTACATTTTTTTTTCTTTTTTGAGACAGAGTCTCGCTCTGTTGCCCAGGCTGGAGTGCAGTGGCTCGATCTCGACTCGCTGCAAGCTCCGCCTCCCAGGTTCACGCCATTCTCCTGCCTCAGCCTCCCCAGTAGCTGGGACTACAGGCGCCCGTCACCACGCCTGGCTAATTTGTTGTATTTTTAGTAGAGACAGGGTTTCACCGTGTTAGCCAGGATGGTCTCGATCTCGTGACCTCGTGATCCACCCGCCTCAGCCTCCCAAAGTGCTGGGATTATAGGTGTAAGCCACCATGAACGGCCACATTTTTTAAAGTAATTATTATATTTTGAATATGGTCAGCTCCTGTCCCATTCCCCTTACTTTCTCATCACAAGTAATTTCCATCATGTGCTTATTGTTTACTGTCCCCATACATGTCCCTAATACTTTACTTGTATATAAATAGCTTTTTTTTTTTCAGTTTTGTACAAGAGTTTAGAAAAAAAAATCAAATCACAACAAAGCTGACTTGGCTTCTCTTTGAGCCTCCTGGATCACTGTATATCTGTAACTCTGGCCAGTCCTGCCTCTCCACCACAAACACTGTTTTAGTTCTCCTAGGCCTCCGCCTGTCTCCCAGCCTGAACTCGATTCACACATGGAGTGTGAACACGAAGTTAGAGTGAGGCTGCTTCAGGGCCCCAGGCCCATGCATCCATCCAGACTCCAAGTGGAGTGTAGGGCTTCCAGTGCAGAGAGGGGTTGGAGGGGCAGACCCTGCCCAGGCAGTCCTCACATTGGACAGGGCATCAAACGGCATCCCAAGGGCTCGCCCTCCCTTTTCTCTCAACCCCAACTCAGGTGAAGGGGGAGCAGCTGTCACCAGAGGCTATACTGGTGAAGGTTGCGGCTCAGCACAGAACCAACATCAGCAGTGAACCCGAGGGCATCCAGCATCGGGAGCAGGTTGAGAAGGGTTGTGTCATTGGGGTCACTGAACCAGGATTTGAGGGTGATGGCCTTGTCTGGATGGCTCCTGTAAACCCCTGGGGAGTTATCCAGGATCACAATGCCGGAGAGGTCACTGTGGACCACAGAGAGGTCCTTGATGTAGGTGCCCAACTCCAAAGTGCAGTGCTGTCCGTAGTATCTCCTCTTAAGAATGCTTCTGCTATTGTCCAGTTTATCTGCCACAGCAGAGCCATAGATCTCCATGCTTGCTATAAACACCACCAGCTCCCACCACTGGCTCACCACTTCCAAGAAGAAATCCACATGGGGCCTCTAATGTACAAAGAAACGGACAGGATGTTTGTCTATTACCACCTTGAGGATGAAGTCAGGAGGCGTTCCAGGCCAGACTGTGGGCCTCAGGACCCCATCACGGTGGGAGTGAATAAGTGTCTCATCCGGATCCAGCACCAGGATCTTCCTCTTCACCTAGCTGATTCCAGGACCAGAAGATAAGGGGAGGATATCATATTGAACAGTTTGGTGCTGAATTACCGTGCAGATCTGCCACCGCAAAAGAGTGGAGAAACTCCAGAGCTTGGCGGCGAAGGCCACGAACGTGCGCAGCCCCAGCAGACACCGCGTCCGCATCATCCTGATGACCCCGGCACTGCCGGCCCCGCCGGCTCCGGGGGCCCCCGTGGCACAGCTCCGCCAGCCCCCCGTTGCCGGGAGGGGGAACGGCAGCCCTGAGTGGCAGGAGAGGCTGCAGAGAGGGGGATGGAGCAAGCGGCTCAGAAAGTCACCCCTGGCGAGGTTTTGGAAAGCCCAGCGGAACGGGGAGCTGGCGGACAGGCGTGGGCAGCCTGCGGGGGCCCACACGGGCTGGGAGTGGCGCCAACGGCTTCGGGGCAGTTGGGGGCTGAGACACGTCGGGCTAGGATTGGGTCCTCCGAGACCAGGAGAGAAGGGGAAGGATAATTGGGGGAGGGGACAGTGGGGAAGGGAGCAAGGATGAAGGGGGAAGGGAGGGGGGAAAGCAGAGGGTCAATAGCTTTTTTCTTTTTTTACACAGAATTAAAGGTTATATAAAAGGCATCAAATTCTACACATCCTTTTGAAACTTTTTCTTGCTCAATATTATGCTTTTTACATTTACTCACGTTAATACATGTCATTCTTTTTTAATGTGAATCCATCACCTAGCTTCAAGACTCAATCTATTCTTTCCCCTTTTCTTTGCAAGAGTAATATTTATTTAAACTACTGTATTGTGTCCCATTATATGAAATACATAACAGGATTTTTTTTTTTTTTTTGAGACGGAGTTTCCCTCTTGTTGCCCAGGCTGGAGTGCAGTGGTACGATCTTGGCCCACTACAACCTCCGCCTCCTGGGTTCAAGTGATTCTCCTGCCTTAGCCTCCTGAGTAGCTGGGATTACAAGCGCCTGCCACCACGCCTGGCTAATTTTTGTCTTTTTAGCAGAGAAGGGGTTTGGCCATGTTGGCCAGGCTAGTCTTTAATTCCTGACCTCAGGTGATCCACCCACCTTGGCCTCCCAAAGTGCTGGGATTACAAGTGTGAGCCACCATGCCTGGCCAACAGGATTTTTTTTTTCAATTTGACAATTGATCTATGATTAGAGGAGCTGCTATGGTTTGAATGCTTGTGAAACTTAATCCCCAATGTGGCAGTATTGAGAGGTGGAGCCTTTAATAGATGATTCAGTCATGAAGGCTCTGCCCTCGTAAATAGATTAATCTATTAATGTATTAATCGGTTCATGAATCAATGGATTATCATGGAAATAGGAATGACAGCTTTATAAGGAGCAAAGAGAGACCTAAACACACTCAGCCCCCTCATATGAGGTCTTGCATCTTCTGAGAATTCAGCAGACTCCCCACAAGCAAGAAGGCTCTCACTAGATGTGGCCCCTCAATGTTGGACGTCCTTCTCATCCTCCATAACTGTAAAAAATAAATTCCTTTCTTTATAAATTACCCAGTTTCAAGCCAGGCATGGTGGCTCAGACCCAGCACTTTGGGAGGCCAAGGCAGGCAGATCACTTGAGGTCAGGAGTTCAAGACCAGCCTGGCCAACATGGTGAAACCCCATCTCTGCTAAAAACACAAAAATTAGCCAGGCGAGGTGGCACACGACTGTAATCCCAGCTATTCGGGAGGCTGAGTCATCAGAATTGCTTGAACTCAGGAGGTGGAGGTTGCAGTGAGCTGAGATGCCGCTACTGCACCCTAGCCTGGGTGACAGAGTGAGACTCTGTCTCAAAAAAAAAAAAAATTACCCAGTTTCAGGTATTCTGTCATAAGCAACAGAAAACAAACCACACCAGGAGTCTAATACATTTATATGTATTATGATTATTTCTTTCAAATTATTTTCAGTTTTCTGTTTACTGACAAAGCATTTCCTTTTTTTAACTTTTATTTTAGGTTCAGGGGAACATGTGAAGGTTTCTTATATAGGTAAACTGTGTGTCACGGGGATGTGGTGCACAGCTTATGCGTCATCCAGGTAATAAGCACAGTAACTGATAGGTATTTTTTCTGATCCTCTCCTTCTTCCTTTCTTCCCACCCTCTCCCCTCCAGTAGGCCCCAGTGTCTGTTGTTCCTCTCTTTCTATGTGTTCTCGTTGTTTAGTTCCCACTTATAAATGAGAATATGCAATATTTGGTTTTCTGTTCCTGCATTAGTTTGCTAAGAATAATAGGCTCCAACTCCATCCATGTTCCCACAAGAGATACAACCTCATTCTTTTTTATGGCTGCATAGTATTCCACAGTGAATATGTACCACATTTTCTTTATCAAATGTCACTGATGGGCATTTAGATATTGTGAATAGTGCTGCAATTAATATTCACATGCACATGTCTTTATGGTACAACGATTTATAGTCCTTTGGGGATATATCCAGTACTGGGACTGCTGGGGTGAACAGTAGTTCTGTTTTTAGCTCTTTGAAGAATCGCCACACACTGCTTTCCACAATGGCTGAATTAATTTACACTCCCACCAACAGTGTATAAGCATTCCCTTTTCTCCACAACCTTGTCAGCATCTGTTATTTGACTTTTTAATAATAGTCATTCTGGCTAGTGTGAGATGGTATCTCATTGTGGTTTTGATTTGCATTTCTCTGATCATCAGTGATGTTGAGCTTTTTTTCATATGCTTGTTGGCTGCATGTATGTCTTCTTTTGAGAAGTGTCTGTTCATTTCCTTTGCCCACTTTTTAATAGGATTGTTTTTCTCTTTTAAATTTGTTTAAGTTCCTTATAGATGCTGGATATTAGACCTTTGTCAGATGCACAGTTTGCAAACATTTTCTCCCATTCTACAGGTTGTCTATTTACTCTTTTGATAGTTTCTTTTGCTGTGCAGAAACCATTACGTTTAATTAGATGCTATTTGTTAATTTTTGTTTTTGTTGCAATTGCTTTTGGTGTCTTTGTCATGAAATCTTTGCCCGTTCCTATGTCCAGAATGGTACTGCCTCAGTTGTCTTCCAGAGTTTTTATAGTTTTGGGTTTTACATTTAAGTATTTAATCCATCTGGAGATGATTTTTGTATATGGTGTAAAAAAGGAGTCCAGTTTCAATTTTCTGCATATGGCTAGCCAGTTATCCCAGACCCATTTACTGAATAGGGAATCCTTTCCCCATTGCTTGTTTTTGTCAGTTGACAGACCATTTCTTTAAAGTGCTCCATTATTATCTTCAGATTTTCTTCCAAGCACTTGATCTTACCAAAAGGTATCACTAAAAGATTTTCAGAAAATAATCAAAGCCATTACTTCCTCAAATGGTCCTTAAATGGTCTGTTAACTGAAATATCAAAGCATTGTAGCTGTCCAATCATGCAATGAAGTTTACACAGGCAATTCAACTACACCATACAAGCTACCTTACCAACCATGACTATACAATACCACCAATTGAAAATGCATTCTGATTTCATATGAGGAAAAAAAAAAATCTCCATTTTCTTTTTCTCTGGGGTCTAGGTCTGAATTTATTTAACCTGCTTAATACCTATAATGTACTTTCAATATAAGGGCTCTTGAATTTCTTCAATTCTGAAACATTTTGAGCTGTTAACTCTTCAAATATTACTTGTCCTTCCATCTCCTCCATTTTTTTCCTTCTGAAATTAGTATTGGATCAATGTTGGTAACGTTTGCTTCTCCTACTATGTTCTGGGTAAGGTCCCTCCATACTATCTTCAAAACTCATTCTTTGACTATAACAAGTCTAAAGTTTCTTTCCTCTACTGCTTTTTAAAAAGTTCAATAACCATATTTTTCATTTTCAAGTTTTCAATTAGCTGTTTTTTTCTATCTAGTAGATCTTGTTTCATTACGTTTAATTTCTTAATCTTCTTTAATGTAAGTTTATGTTTATTTGAACATCCTCAAGACACATCGTTTTTGCTCGTTTTTTAGAAATTTAAATTTCATCTGGAGTAAATTCTTATTCCAATTATTGAATTTATTGGTTGTTCTAGTATTAGATTTCTTAGGTGTGCTCTACAATTTTGGCTGTTTGCTCATTCAGAATAGGAGTTTTTTTTTTGGATTTTGCCCTCTTTTCTCTTCTTCTCTCTCTCCCTTCATCAGTATTGCTGAACATTCATAGAATAAAACATAAATGGTACCTCCTAGAATTGTGTTATGCTTTATACTTTATGCTCACCCGTCCCCAGGCAGTTTTCAGGTTATCTCCTGCCACCTCTCCAAGGCCCCAATTTCATTTCAGTCTTACGAAAGTAATTTTTAATTACTTCCCTGCAAGAATATTGTAGATATGGCCAAAATAGTCATGAAATGATTCCTTGGCTTGATTTCAAGTCAGGATTGTGTCTCTGTATCTGTGTCCCTAAATCCCCAACTTCCAATAAGGCTTTAGTTCTTGTCAGCAACCCAAGAGCCTTCTTCTCTCCCTATCTATAGTTTCAGGCAATGAGCCAGGCTCCTTGTACCTCATCCCAAGAGGGGAGCTTTTAGTCCCTTTTGCCATGTAAGAGCCAAATTCCACTGCCTACTTTAGGACTTTTGAGTTCAACAGCTTGCATAATCAATCTCTACGTGCCATTTTGGATTTCTGTTCTATTCTGGTCCACAGTGATAAAATATTATTCTTTTTGGACCCTGTTATTTTGTTTTCCCTTTTTATATTTTATTCATAATTGCTATGTCTGAAGCAGAGGGTGTTTTCAAACCATGAATTTACTGTGTCTCATTTTCGCCCCTCTCAATTTTTATTATACAAACCCAATTTTTATTTATTATATAAACACAATATATTGCTCCAAATTCATTTTTTTCATCTGTGACACAGTCCCCAGAAGGTCCTGAGATTATGTGCCTTATTGCTCCAAATTCTAAATCACCTATTTTCATTTTTCCACATTCTCTTCTAGTTTTTTGCCCATGCATAGTCATATATCATATTTCATTGGTTAGTTGTTTAAAATATTTTTGACCTCAGGTATATAGAAATGGATTAATTACATTATCACAAGTCTTGTAACAGCCCCTCTTATTTAATTATATGATATTAATTTCTGAGTTGATTTGTTTATTCAGACTTGTAACAGAAGACTTTCTGTCACCATCTATTGTTAAAAATTAACTCTTATCAAACTTCAATGTAAAATTAGTATTCCGTTTAATATGCTTCATCAAAAATAAAGTGTGCATTTAAACATGTAAAAGTATATAAATACACAGCCCTTTTATAGTCATAATCATACTATTGGTACAATTTGGTTTTCTTTTTTTACTGGATATTTCAAACATTTTACAAAGCTTTCAAAATTATCGCTCCACATGGCTCATTCTTAAGTGAGATATACCATATCAAATAAGTAAATGGTTAAACTGTTTTGAAAGGAGAAAAGCTACCTTCCATTAAAACATAAATGGAAGAAAAGGTTGTGGTTTACCACAATGCTACATAAATGTGCCCAAAGTCAGCAATAAATCACCACAACACATATTTAAAGCTTATGTGCAAGTACCTATATCTTTCTAAATATACCAAAATCTTGTTTCAAAACAATTTTACCTCATGGTTAAATTTTACACAAAGTAATTACCTCAATTATGTTACCACAAAAATATCCTGAAAATGTGTCACTGACATTTAAAAAATCATTGTTTTTTGGTTGGGTGTGGTGGCTCATGCCTGTAATCCCAGCACTTGAGGAGGCCAAGGCAGGCGGATCACCTGAGGTCAGGAGTTCGAGACCAACCTGACCAACATGGCAAAACCCCATCTCTACTAAAAATACAAAATTAGCTGGATGTGGTGTCATGAGCCTGTAATCCCAGCTACTTGGGAGGCTGAGGCAGGAGAATCACTTCAACCCAGGAGGCAGAGGCTGCACTGAGCCAAGATCGCGCCACTGCACTCCAGCCTGGGCACAAGAACAAAACTCCGTCTCAAATCAATCATTGTTTTTTAGTGCTTGCTAACCTATTTACCACAGACAATATACTTTACAAATCTCCTGTGTTTTACTTGGGTAAATCACTAGGACTGTAAGGCACAGTGTCTTCATCTTTAAAATGAGATAATTTTGAGTTTGATCTAAATATTAAATGCAATTTTGTATGTCAAGGTGCTTTGAAACCACAGATATGTAATTTTTATTATGATTACCTTTTCTATTTCTCTTTGTGTAGCTCCTTCCTTTTTCAAACGCTCCTGTTCTACACACTTGGCATTGTAATTTTCCTTGGATTTCTGGAGGGCCTGAGTTATGCTCTGAATGGTTTGGACAGCTTCCAGAGTTCCTGCAACTTCTTCTTTAGTCTGTTTAGTAAGAAACGATTCATCAAAACGACTGAACTATAAAAACTCAATATCTGACCAATCAATTCTTTAACAGGAAAAAAACTGATACCTTTTTATGAGATTTTACTTGTTCTTCTCCATACTTCTGAACTTCCTTTATTAATTCTTGTAATTTTCTAACAAGATCCAAGTGACAATTTGCTAATTTCTCTGTAGATGTTTTGAATACATCCCATACTGGTGCAAATGTTCTAAGAAAATAAAAAATATGGGAATAACTTACTAAAAGTAAAAAAGAAAATTAAGGTTCTAACAGGGAAACAATGGAAACAATAGTGGTATATACGGCAACTTTATTTAGGCAAAAGATGAAATTAAAATAATGAATAAAATGGTTGACAGGCTGATCTTGAATTTTTTTTATCATTGGTTATTTAAAATATTTTTGGACCTCAGGAATATAGAAATGGGTTAATTACATTATCACGTCTTAACCCTCTTAATTATATTAATTTCTGAGTTGATTTAGTTATTTATACTTGTATCAGAAGCCTATCACTGTCTATTGTTAAAAATTAACTGTTATCAAACTTCAATTTAAAACAAGTATTCCATTTAAAATGTTTCATCAAAAACAAAGTTTCTGTGAATTTAAACACACAAAAGTCCAACTTTTAGATAATTATTCTTTCCATAATTGTTATGGCAATGAGCACATCTCATTTTAAATGTATTCTTTTCATTCTTTTCATTTTTCAAGGAACACATTTTTAATACAAATTTTTAAAAGGAAGATTTAATGACAGTCTATAAAATCACAGGAGACATTTTTAATGCATCTTAATCATTTCAATAAAGTTTATCTTAAGTGAGTTTTTAAAGATCACTGTTAAACTACAACAGAATTTAAATAGGAACTTACAGACAACTAGAATAAATACATTGCATGTGCATAAGATAAACATTTATAATCTCAAACACTATTGAATGACTAAGTAAGTTTTTAAAAAGGGAAAAAATAAATTTCGTTTACTTTTGACTGCATTGACTGATTCAGCAAGTTCAATTATATTTTCTAACAAGTGAAGAATATATTAATATTTACAGATACTTTTAAAATAAGCATATATTTTACTATGTTTTTGAACTGTTAGGTCCTCAAAAGGAACCTAGAATCCTTAAGAACTTTGCCTAAATGAACATTGAAAAAGAGGAAGAAATTAACTCACCCAAGTTGTGAATAATTGCTTGCAGATTTTGCTAGTTTTGTCATTGACCTAGAGTATGCCTCCTCTATGGTAGCTCTGTTAAATCAAATATCCACATCATAATACCTCTTATTCAGTGACCAAAAACAGCAAAGATATCAAAATACAATTAAAAATGCAAAACAAAAAGATACCTCAAAAATTACCTGTTAAAAATAAGTACATATACGTAGTCATGAATTTCTGGCCTATCTTTAAATGTCCTTTCTGATATAGAACTAAAATAATTTATATCACACACACAAATTTTTTTTGAGATGGAGTCTTGCTCTGTCACCCAGGCTGGAGTACAGTGGTATGATCATAGCTCACTGCAGCCTTGACCTCTGAGGCTTAAGCAATCCTCCCACCTCAGCCTCCTGAGTAGCTTGCACTACAAGCATGCCCCACAACACCCAGCTAATTTTTGTATTTTTTTGTAGAGATGGGGCCTCGCTATGTTGCCCAGGCTGATCTGGAATTCCAGGGCTCAAGCAATCCTCCCACCTCAGCCTCCCAAAGTGCTGAGATCATAGACATGAGCCACCATGCTCAGCCATAGAAAAAGTTTTAATGGAATCACAACTCTTTTTATCTTTAGTACCAATACTTATCTGAACAGGAAATACATGAGTGCTACTTCTTGTATTCTCTTTCTCTGTAAGCTGATTCACTGTGATAAGTGTGTCATTTGTATTTAATACTTCTTTGTTGTACTTAGTTTTATTATTCTTCAACACTGTGATGCACATTTAATAGAACAAGAGATTAATGACAGTCATTTGCACAAAACTAAATATGAATCATCAAGTCTGAAATCCTGAACTTCATTCATGGCTTAATTTATTTTGTGATTAGATCTAAAATATTAGCAAATATTTCACACTAGAAAACTGTGTTTTATATAACTACTGTTTAGCATATGAGATTTTATTCTGTAAAAAACATCCACAGCCATTAAATATAGAATTCTAAAAGACACAAATTATCCTATAGACATGTAACCTATAAAAACAGAATATACATTTTGTATGGCCTTCTTTTTTTGAGACGGAGTATGGCTCTATCACCCAGGCTGGAGTACAGTGGTGCGATCTTGGCTCACTGCAACCTCTGCCTCCCAGATTCAAGCGATTCTCCTGCCTCAGCCTCCCGAGTAGCTGGGACTACAGGCACCCACCACCACGCCCAGCTAATTTTTGTATTTTTAGTAGAGACAGGATTTCACCATATTGGTCAGGCTGGTCTCAAACTCCTGACCTTGTGATCTGCCCCACTCGGCCTCCCAAAGTGCTGGGATTACAGGCATAAGCCACTGCGCCCGGCCTGTATGGCCTTCTTAACACTACAAAACTTACAGTTTTACCTTTCGCCTGGCTCTTCTCAATGTGTGCTACCCTTAATTTACACTGTTGGTGGGACTGTAAACTAGTTCAACCATTGTGGAAGTCAGTGTGGCGATTCCTCAGGGATCTAGAACTAGAAATACCATTTGACCCAGCCATCCCATTACTGGGTATATACCCAAAGGAGTATAAATCATGCTGCTATAAAGACACATGCACACGTATGTTTATTGCGGCACTATTCACAATAGCAAAGACCTGGAACCAACCCAAATGTCCAACAACAATAGACTGGATTAAGAAAATGTGGCACATATACACCATGGAATACTATGCAGCCATAAAAAATGATGAGTTCGTGTCCTTTGTAGGGACATGGATGAAACTGGAAAACATCATTCTCAGTAAACTATTGCAAGGACAAAAAACCAAACACCGCATGTTCTCACTCATAGGTGGGAACTGAACAATGAGAACTCATGGACACAGGAAGGGGAACATCACATTCCGGGTACTGTTGTGGGGTGGGGGGTGGGGGGGGCGGGGACAGCATTAGGAGATATACCTAATGCTAAATGACGAGCTAATGGGTGCAGGAAATCAACATGGCACATGGATACATATGTAACAAACCTGCACATTGTGCACATGTACCCTAAAACCTAAAGTATAATTAAAAAAAAAAAAAAAATAGGGGAACATTCTACAACCACCATCATCCCTCCATTTACTTTGATTGGTCCAACTAATTTTCTGCTTCTAATGTCTAAATTCAGATCTTCACACTGCTCTTGCACTGACCCATCTGTTCAATATCTAACTGCCCCAAACATAATTAAGATATTTGAACCACCTCAAACTCAGAATATCTAAACTAATCTCCAAACTCTTCCCCAACCAAATTTGCACAAAAACCAACTGTCTAACAAAAAGGAAATACTAACAGTAACTGCCTCTCGCTGATAGTACTGTGACTCTTTCCTGCTCCTTTAAGCTCTTCTGTCATTTTAAAATACTATTACTACAAGAGTAATACTTTGTTCATCCAAAACAGTTAGTATTAGCATACCAATGGGTGAGTTTAAAGCAAGGTAAAGAAGTTCAATTTCCAGTACAGATTAAACATCCCTAATCAGCCAGGCACGGTGGCTTACGCCTGTAATCCCAACACTTTGGGAGGCCGAGGCTGGCAGATCACCTGAGGTCAGGAGTTCAAGACCAGCCTGGCCAACATGGTGAAACCCCGTCTCTACTAAAAATACAAAAATTAGCTGGGCATAGTAGTGGGTGCCTGTAATCCCAGCTACTCGGGAGGCTGAGGCAGGAGAATTGCTTGAATTCGGGAGGCGGAGGCTGCAGTGAGCCAAGATCATGCCACCGCACTCCAGCCTGGGCAACAAGTGCGAAACTCTGTCTCAAATAAATAAATAAACAAACAAGCATCCCTAATCAAAATATCAGAAATGCTCCAAAATCTATATATTTTTTGAGGACCAACATGATGCCAAAAGCAGAAAATTCCACACCTGACCTTGTGACAGGTCATGGTCAAAATTCAGTCAAAACTTTGTTCCATGTAGAAAAATAGTTAAAATAGGCCGGGCGTGGTGGCTCACGCCTGTAATCCCAACACTTTGGGAGGCCGAGGCAGGTGGATCACGAGGTCAGGAGATTGAGACCATCCTGGCTAACACGGTGAAACCCCGTCTCTACTAAAAATACAAAAAAATTAGCTGGGCTTGGTGACACACGCCTGTAATCCCAGCTACTCGGGAGGCTGAGGCAGGAGAATGGCGTGAACCCGGGAGGCAGAGGCTGCAGTGAGCCGAGATCGTGCCACTGCACTCCAGCTGGGCGACAGAGCGAGACTTGGTCTCAAAAAAAGAAAAGAAAGAAAAAGAAACATAGTTAAAATATTGTATAAAATTACCTTCAGGCTATGAGTATATGGTGTGTATAAAACATAAATTTCAAGTTTAGACTTGGGTCTCACTCTCAAGATTTCTTGTTATGTATATGCAAATACTCCAAAATCTGAAAAAATCCTAATTCTAAAAGACTTCTGGTACCAAGCATTTCAGATAAGGGATACTTAACCTGTAATAGTGAATAAGAATATTGACACAAAAACTTTTCTCACTGAGGAAAATTTAGAAAACATGGTAAGGTGAGGGTGGGGGCAAGGTAACTGAAAAGCATTAGAAAACTTAAGGGGCAGTTAAGAATCAAGATCCAAGAGAAGGGCATCCAGACAAGTCAGTCAGGTATGTGGGGCAGCTTCTTCCTTGGGGGTATCCAGAAGAGGTCGCTGATCAGTTGAGAAGTGAAACAGCTTTTCTCAGCCTCACAGGGTAAGGGAGCCAAAAGTAAAAGAGTTCAGGTCCACAAGAGGTAGAAAGCATAGAAAAATCCCATGCCCTTCAAGTAGAGACTCCAAAAGAAGAATTTCAGTAGAGAACTGGAAATCATTTTAAGAAGTGGAGGAAAGCACACCAAATTTGCAAAAAAGAAAAAAAAATGCAAATTACAGATCTAGAAAATACAACAACCAAAATTAATATCTCCTTGGACGGGGTTTAGCAGCTGATTAGACATACTATATTGAGATTTGTACCATAAAAAGGAGATGGAAAAAGGAGGAAAATTAAAAAAATAAAGAGATCTAGTTAATTAAAAGATCGATGAGAATAATTTATCCAACATTAAAGTTCAGAAAGACAAAAAAGAATGAAAAACAGAGAAGAGATATAAAGGATAAAGCAAGAAATGTCGGATAAACGAGTAAAGAGAAAGAATGAGTTAGAGAAAATATTTGAAGAAATAATAACGGGGAATTTTCCAAAACTGATAAAAGATATTAACCACAGATCCAAGCAGCCCAACAAACTTTAAGAGGATAAATTGTTTACAAACAATTACATCTGGTCCTAGTCACATTATAGTAAAAACCGCTGAAAATTAAAAAGAGAAAGAACAAAATAAAGAAATCTTAAAAGCAACCAAATTCTTCCCACCACCAAATGTTACCTTCAAAGAACCAATAACTAGACTGATAGCTAACATCTCAACTATAGATAATGCAACGATCTTCAAAAAGAATTAATTAAAAAAATCTATCAACTGGAATTCCATGCCCAGCAAAAATATAAATGAAAGCAAATTCTTAATAAAATGACAGATCTAGGTGATTATCACCAATGGCCACTAACATCACGAAACAGTTATATTTGGATAATATATGCCTCTGGTGGAAGTACACACCACCACCTAAGAAGTATTCTTTCCAAAAAACTGAATAGAGGTGGGCACAGTGGCTCATGCCTGTAATCCCAGCACTTTGGGAGGCCGAGGCGGGTGGATCACCTGAGGTCAGGAGTCCGAGATCAGCCTGGCCAACATGGTGAAACCCTGCCTCTACTAAAAATGCAAAAATAAGATGGGCGTGGTGGCATGCACCTGCAATCCCAGCTACTCGGGGAGGCAGAGGAAGGAGAATCACTTGAACCTGGGAGGTGGAGGTTGCAGTGAGTCCACTGTACTCCAGCCTGGGTGACAGAGTGAGACTCAGTCCAAAAAAAAAAAGTACTGAATAGAATTTGATCATGCTGCTAGATTTAAATGACAACTTTGAGGAAATTCAGGGATAAAGGAAGATATTTAATAAACTATGCATATGCAATTAGCATATTCCAGGATATGGGGCCCTATTAGAACAAATACTCTGGTTTCTTCAACAACAAAAGGTAATGAGGTGGGTGGCTATAGATTAAGAGACTCAAAAGGCATATCAACCAAGTGTAACATATAGAAATCAGGCCAGGTGCAATAGCTCATGCCTGTAATCCCGACTCTTTGGGAGGCCGAGGCAGAAGGATCGCTTGAGCTCAGGTGTTTGAGACCACCCTGGGCAACCTGGTGAACCCTCATCTCTACAAAAAAAAATACAAAAATTAGCTGGGCATGGTGGTGCATCCCTATAGCCCCAGCTACTTGGGAGGCTGGGGTGGGAGGATCATTTGAGACCAGGAGGTCAAGGCTACAGCCTGGATGACAGTGAGACCCTGTCTCAAAAATAATAATAATAATAATAATAAATTTTTGCAATAAACCTTAAAGTTTGGATAAAATTAAGACATTCATAGAAAAATGTAACTTTTCAAACTCACAGAACTAAAAAATCTGAATGGTCCTATAATGATTAATTAAATAAGTAATTTAAAACCTTCCTACAAAGACAATTTCAAGCCTAGCTGGCTTTACTAGAAAATTCTATTAAGCACATGAGGAAAAAACAATAATCTTTCAAAAATTTTGCCAGAAAATACATTAATAGGATATACTCCCCAATTCATTTTATGAAGCCAACAAACTTTGATACCAAAACCTAACAAGTACACTTAGAGAAATAAAATGTTCAGGCCAATCTCACTCACAAGTATAGATGTAAAAATTGCACATAAAATAGCAGCAAATTGATCCACTAACACATAAAATGATCAACTACATCCCCACCAAATTGTGTTTAGGCCAAGAATGGGAAGTTGATTTAACACGCAAATTTCAATAATTCACACAAACGACAGGTTGTGAGGAGAGAAAAAGAAAAACATATCATCCCATTACTCACCAGAGAAATGCAAATTAAGGTCACAATGAGATAGATACTACTATTATCAAAAAAGCTAAAATTAAAAGACTGACAATACCAAGAGTTGATAAGAACATAAAGCAACTGGAAGTCTCAAAGATGGAAGGTGGTGTAAACTGATACAACCACCTTGGAAAATTCTTTGGTATTAGTCACTCAAGTTGAACATACGTATACCTTATGGCCTCACAATTCCACTCCAGAGTATATACCCAATATAAATGTATATATATGCATACCAGGACATATGTGCAAAACTATTCAAGGCAACATTACTTGGTAATAGTAAAAAAAAAACGAAAATAGCAAAAGATCTAGAAGAGCCAACAAAATACTGAAGGAGCAGAACAAAGTTGGAAGACTGATACTACCCAACTTCAAGACTTATTATGAAGCTACAATAAATCAGGTGGGGCACAGTGGCTCATGCCTGTAAAATCCCGGCACTTTGGGATGCAGAGGTAGGCAGATCATTTGAGCACAGGAGTTTGAGACCAGCCTAGGCAACATGGTGAAACCCTGTCTCTACAAAAAAAAAAAAAAAAAAAGTCTCATCACTTTGAAAGACACTGGGCATGGTGCCACACGTGTAGAGTCCCAACTATTCAGTAGGCTGAGGCAGAAGAACTGATTGAGCCCAAGAGGTGGAGGCTGCACTGCACTCCAGCCTGGGCGACAGAACGAGACCCTGTCTCAAAAAAATAAATAAATAAACATAAAAAAATAACGCTAGGGGAGGGATAGCATTAGGAGAAATACCTAATGTAGATATGTAGATGACAGGTTGATGGGTGCAGCAAACCACCACGGCACATGTATACCTATGGAACAAACCTGCACGTTCTGCACATGTATCCCAGAACTTAAAAGTATTAAAAAAAGGCCGGGCGTGGTGGCTCACGCCTGTAATCCCAACACTTTGGGAGGCTAAGGCGGGCGGATCATGAGGTCAAGAGGTTGAGACCATCCTGGCTAACACGATGAAACCCTGTCTCTACTAAAAATACAAAAATTAGCCGTGTGTGGTGGCGGGCGCCTGTAGTCCCACCTACTCAGGAGGCTGAGGCAGGAGAATGGCATGAACCCTGGAAGTGGAACTTGCAGTGAGCAGAGATCGCACCACTGCACTCCAGCCTGGGCGACAGAGCGAGACTCTATCTCAAAAAAAAAAAGGAGCAAATGCAATACAATGGAACAAAGATAGCATTTTCAATAAATGGTACTGGAACTGGACACCTATATGCAAAAAAAAAAAAAAAAAAAAAAAGAATCCAGACACAGACCTTACACTCTTCACAAAAATTAACTCAAAATGTATTACAGACCTAAATGTAGAACATAAAACTACAAAACCCCTAGAAGATAACACGGGAGAAAACCTAGACGACATTGGGTATGGTAACGACTTTTTAGAACAGTATCTAAATGCATTCCAATATCTAAAGGCACTCCAATATACCAGACCTTGGCTATGGTGATGACTTTTTAGACGCAATATCTAAAGGCATTCCAATACCTAAAGGTGCTCCAAACACAAAATCCATGAAATAAATAATGGATATGTTGGACTTTCTTAAAATTAAATACTTCTGTTCTTTGAAAGACAATGTCAAAAGAATGAGAAAACAAACCACAGACTGTGAGAAA
This sequence comes from Hylobates moloch, assembly GCF_009828535.3. Lineage (NCBI taxonomy): Eukaryota > Metazoa > Chordata > Mammalia > Primates > Hylobatidae > Hylobates > Hylobates moloch. Next base: position 20,864,826 of record NW_026652298.1, on the reverse strand, counting down.
ATATTTGCAAATGACACATCTGATAAAAGACCATTATCCAAAATATATAAAGAACTCTAAAAACCCAATAAGGGGGCAGCTGGCAAGATGGCTGAATAGGAACAGCTCCAGTCTGCAGCTCCCAGCGAGATCAATGCAGAAGGCAGGTGATTTCAGCATTTCCAACTGAGGTACCCGGCTCATCTCACTGGGGCTGGTTACACAGTGGGTGCAGCTCACGGAGAGCGAGCAGAAGCGGGATGGGGCATCGCCTCATCCAGGAAGCACAAGAGGTCGGGGAACTCTATCCCCTAGCCAAGGGAAGCCTTGAGGGACTGTGCTGTGAGGAATGGTGCATTCCAGCCCAGATACTATGCTTTTCCCACAGCCTTCGCAACCTGCCGACCAGGAGATTCCCTCGGGTGCCTACACCACCAGGGCCCTGGGTTTCAAGCACAAAAGACCACAACTCCTCACCAGCAAGAGAACAAAACTGGATGGAGAATGAGTTTGACAAACTGATAGAAGTAGGCTTCAGAAGGTGGGTAATAACAAACTCTCCTAAGCTAAAGGAGCATGTTCTAACCCAATGCAAGGAAGCTAAGTACCTTGAAAAAAGGTTAGACGAATTGCTAACTAGAATAATCAGTTTAGAGAAGAACATAGATGACCTGATGGAGATGAAAAACACAGCATGAGAACTTTGTGAAGCATACACAAGTATCAATAGCCAAATCGATCAAGTGGAAGAAAGGATATCATAGACTGAAGATCAACTTAATGAAATAAAGCATGAAGACAAGAATTAGACAAAAAAGAAAAGGAATGAACAAAGCCTCCAAGAAATATGGGACTATGTGAAAAGACGAAACCTACTTTTGATTGGTGTACCTGAAAGTGATGGGGAGAATGTAACCAAGTTGGAAAACACTCTTCAGGATATTATCCAGGAGAACTTCCCCAACCTAGCAAGACAGGCCAACATTCAAATTCAGGAAATATAGAGAACACCACAAAGATACTCCTCGAGAAGAGCAACCCCAAGACATGTAATTGTCAGATTCACCAAGGTTGAAATGAAGGAAAAAATGTTAAGGGCAGCCAGAGAGAAAGGTCAGGTTACCCACAAAGGGAAGCCCATCAGACTAACAGCAGATCTCTCTACAGAAACCCTACAAGCCAGAAGAGAGTGGGGGCCAATTTTCAACATTCTTAAAGAGAAGACTTTTCAACCCAGAATTTCATGTCCAGCCAAACAAAGCTTCATAAACAAAGGAGAAATAAAATCCTTTACAGACAAGCAAATGCTGAGAGATTTCATCACCACCAGGCCAGCCTTACAAGAGCTCCTGAAGGAAACACTAAACATGGAAAGAAACAACCAACATCAGCAACTGCAAGAACATACCAAATTGTAAAGACCATCGACATGATGAAGAAACTGTACCAACTAACGGGCAAAATAATCAGCTAGCATCATAATGACAGGAGCTAATTCACACATAAGAATATTAACCTTAAATGTAAACAGGGTAAATGCCCCAATTAAAAGACAAAGACTCGCAAATTGGATGAAGACTCAAGACTCACTGGTGCGCTGTATTCAGGAGACCCATCTCACGTGTAAAGACACACACAGGCACAAAATAAAGCGATGGAGGAATATTTACCAAGCAAATGGAAAGCAAAAAAAAGCAGGGGTTGCAATCCCAGTCTTTGATAAAACAGACTTTAAATCAAGAAAGATCAAAAGAGACAAAGGCCATTACATAACAGTAAAGGTATCAATGCATCAAGATGAGCTAACTATCCTAAATATATATGCACCTATACAGGAGCACCCAGATTCATAAAGCAAGTTCTTTGAGACCTACAAAGAGAATTAGACTCTCACACAAGAATAATGGGAGACTTTAACACCCCACTGTCAATATTAGACAGGTCAATGAGAGAGAAAATTAACAAAGATATTCAGGAATTGAACTCAGCTCTGGACCAAGCGGACCTAACAGACATCTACAGAACCCTCCCCACAAAATCAACAGAATATACCTTCTTCTCAGCACCACATCACACTTATTCTAAAATTGACCACATAATTGGAAGTAAAACACTCCTCAGCAAATGCAAAAGAACAGAAATCATAACAGTCTCTCAGACCACAGTGCAATCAAATTAGAACTCAGGATTAAGAAACTCACTCAAAATTGCACAACTACATGGAAACTGAACAACCTGCTCCTGAATGACTACTGGGTAAATAATGAAATTAAGGCAGAAATAAGTAAGTTCTTTGAAACCAATGAGAACAAAGACACAACATACCAGAATCTCTGGGACACAGCTGAAACAGTGTTTAGAGGGAAATTTGTAGCACTAAATGCCCACAAGAGAAAGCAGGAAAGATCTAAAATTGACACCCTAACATCACAATTAAAAGAACTAGAGAAGCAAGAGCAAACAAATTCAAAAGCTAGCAGAAGACAAGAAATAACTAAGATCAGAGCAGAACTGAAGGAGATAGAGACACGAAAAACCCTTCAAAAAAATCAATGAATCCAGGAGCTGGTTTTTTGAAAACATCAACAAAATAGACAGACCGCTAGGCAGAATAACAAGAAAAGAGAGAAGAATCAAATAGACACAATAAAAAATGATAAAGGGGATATCACCCCTGATCCAATAGAATTACAAACTACCATCAGAGAATACTAGAAATACCTCTATGCAAATAAACTAGAAAATCTATTAGAAATGGATAAATTCCTGGACACATACACCCTCCCAAGTCTAAACCAGGAAGAAGTAGAATCCCTGGACAGATCAATAACAAGCTCTGAAATTGGGGCAGTAATTAATAGCCTACCAACCAAAAACAGCTCAGGACCAGACGGATTCACAGCCAAATTCTACAGAGGTACAAAGAGGAGCTGGTACCATTCATTCTGAAACTATTCCAAACAATAGAAAAATAGGGACTCCTAACTACTCATTTTATGAGGCCAGCATCATCCTAATACCAAAACCTGGCAGAGACACACACAAAAAAACAGAAAATTTCAGGCCAATATCCCTGATGAACATCAATGTGAAAATCCTCAATAAAATACTGGCAAACCAAATCCAGCAACACATCAAAAAGCTTAGCCACCACAACCAACTCAGCTTCATCCCTGGGATGCAAGGCTGGTTCAACATACACAAATCAAGAAATGTAATCCATCACATAAACAGAACCAATGACAAAAACCACGTGATTATCTCAACACATGCAGAAAAGGCCTTCAACAAAATTCAACACCACTTCACGCAAAAAATGCTCAATAAACTAGGTATTGGTGGAACGTATCTCAAAACAATAAGAGCTATTTATGACAAACCCACAGCCAATATCATACTGAATGGGCAAAAACTGGAAGCATTCCTTTTGAAATCCATCACAAAAAAAGGATGCCCTCTCTCACCACTCTTATTCAACATAGTATTGGAAGTTCTGGACAGGGCAATCAGGAAAGAGAAAAAAATAAAGGGTATTCAAATAGGAAAAGGGGATGTCAAATTGTCTCTGTTTGCAGATGACATGACTGTATATTTAGAAAACCCCATCGTCTCAGCCCAAAATTTCCTTAAGCTGGTAAGCAACTTCAGTAAATTCTCAGGATACAAAATCAATGTGCAAAAATCACAAGCATTCCTATACAACAATAACAGAGAGCTAAATCATGAGTGAACTCCCATTCACAATTGCCACAAAGAGAATAAAATACCTAGGAATACAACTTACAAGAGATGTGAAGAACCTCTTCAAGGAGAACTACAAACCACTGCTAAAGGAAATGAGAGAGAACACAAACAAATGGAAAAACATTCCATGCTCATGGATAGGAAGAATCATATCGTGAAAATGGCCATACTGCCCAAGGTAATTTATAGATTCAATGCTATCCTCATCAAGCACTCACTGACTTTCTTCACAGAATTAGAAAAAACTACTTTGAATTTCATATGGAACCAAAAAAGAGCCTGTATAGCCAAGACAATCCTAGGCAAAAAGAACAAAGCTGGAGGCATCACTTCAAACTATACTACAACGTTTCAGTAACCAAAACAGCATGGTACTGGTACCAAAATAGATATATAGACCAATGGAACAGAGCAGAGGCCTCAGAAATAACACCACACATCTACAACCATCTGATCTTTGACAAACCTGACAAAAACAAGCAATGGGAAAGGACTCCCTATTTCATAAATGGTGTTGGGAAAACTGGCTAGCCATATGCAGAAAACTGAAACTGGACCCCTTCCTTACACCTTATACAAAAACTAACTCAAGATGGGCTAAACACTTAAATGTAAGACCTAAAACCATAAAAACCCTAGAAGAAAACCTAAGCAATTCCATTCAGGACATAGGCACAGGCAAAGACTTCATGACTAAAACACCACAAGCAATGGCAACAAAAGCCAGAATTAACAAATAGGATCTAATTAAACTAAGGAGCTTCTGCACAGCAAAAGAAACTATCATCAGAGTGAACAGGCAACCTACAGAATGGGAGAAAATTTTTACAATCTATCCATCTGACAAAGGGCTAATATCCAGAATCTACAAAGAACTTAAATTTATAAGAAAAAAACAACCCCATCAAAAAGTGGGCGAAGTATATGAACAGACACTTCTCAAAAGAAGACGTTTATGCAGCCAAGAAACATGAAAAAAAGCTCATCATCACTGGTCATTAGAGCAATGCAAATCAAAACCACAATGAGATACCAACTCATGACAGTTAGAATACCCATCATTAAAAAGTCAGGAAACAACAGATGCTGGAGAGAATGTGGAGAAATAGGAATGCTTTTACACTGTTGGTGGGAGTGTAAATTAGTTCAACCATCGTGGAAGACAGTGTGGCTATTCCTCAAGGATCTCGAACCAGAAATAACATTTGACCTGGCAATCCCATTACTGGCTATATACCCAAAGGATTATAAATCATTCTACTATAAAGACACATGCACACATATGTTTATTGCAGCACTGTTCACAATAGCAAAGACTTGGAACCAACCCAAATGCATATCAATGATGGACTGGATAAAGAAAATGTGGCACATATACACCATGGAATACTATGTAGCCATAAAAAAGCATGAGTTCACGTCCTTTGCAGGGATATGGATGAAGCTGGAAAGTATCATTCTCAGCAAACTAACACAAGAACAGAAAACCAAACAGCACACGTTCTCACTCATTAGTGGGAGTTGAACAATGAGAACACATGGACACAGGGAGGGGAACATCACACACCAGGGCCTGTTCGGGGGTTGGGGGCTGGGGGACTGGGGGAGGGATAGCATTAGGAGAAACACCTAATGTGGATGACAGGTTGATTGGTGCAGCAAACCACCATGGCACATGTATACCTATGTAACAACGCTGCACGTTCGCACATATATCCCAGGGTTTAAAGTATAATAAAAAAAATTTTAAAAAAAGAGTAAGAACACAAACAACCATATTAAAAACAAAAATGGGCCAAAGACTTTAACGGATACCTCACTAAAGAAGATACACAGCTGGCAAACAAGCATATGAAAAGACGGAGGACAGGTGTGCTGGTTCCCTCCTGTAATCATAGTGCTTCGGGAGACTGTGGCGGGAGGACTGCTTGAGACCAGGAGTTCAAGACCAGCCTGGGCAACATGCTGAGACCCCATCTTGGCAACAACAAAAAAGCCAGGTGCAGTGGCTCACACCTATAATCTCAGCACTTTGCAAGGCTGGGCAAGGAGGATCACTTGAGGTCAGGAGTTTGAGACTAGCCTGGGAAACATAGCAAGACCTTGCCTCTACAAAAAAAAATTAAAAGCAAAGATGCTCCGTATCATATGTCATCAGGAAAATGCTAATTAAAACAATGATAAGATACCACTATAGACTTATTGGAACAACCAAAATCTAGAATACTGACCACACCAAATGCTGGCAAGGATGTGGGGCAATACGAACTCTAATTCATTGCTAGTTAAAATGCAAAATGGTATTGTCACTTTGGAAGATGAGTTTCTTACAAAATTAAACATATTCTTTCCATATAATCAAGTAACTGCGTTCCTTGGTATTTAAAATTTAATTAATTAAATTAAAACTTACGTTCACACGAAAACCTGCACACAGATGATTACTGCAGCTTTATTCATAATTGCCAAAACTTGGAAGCAACCAAGATGTCCCTGAGTAAGTCAGTGGATAAAATATAGTACATCCAGACAACAGAATATTATTCAGCACTAAAATGAAATGAGCCTGGCCAGGCACAGTGGCTCATGCCTGTAATCCCAACATGCTGGGAGGCCGAGATGGGCTGATTACCTGAGGTCAGGAGTTCCAGACCAGCCTGGCCGATATGGCAAAACCCCGTCTCTACAAAAAATACAAAAATTAGCCAGGCATGGTGGCGCATGCCTGTGGTCCCAGCTACTCAAGAGGCTGAGGCACAAGACTTGCTTGAACTCAGGACAGGGAGGTTGCAGTTAGCCATGATCGCACCTCTGCACTCCAGCCTGGGCTGGGTAACACAGCGAGACTCTGTCTCAAAAAAAAGAAGAAAAATACAAAAATCAGCCGGACATGGTGGTGCAGGGCTATAATCCCAGCTACTTGGGAGGCTGAGGCACAAGAGTCACTTGAACCCAGGAGGCGGAAGTTACAGTGAGCAGAGACCGAGCCACTGCACTCCAGCCTGGGCGACAAAGCTAGACTCTGTCTCAAATCAATCAATCAGATAATGTATACAAAGTTTACATTTTTTCCATTCTCATTCAGTCCTTCAAGAAATATGATTATCCTATTGTTCCAGGTTTTGTGCTAGCCACTGGGATACAAACGAATACTGTTTCACAGAGGAACATAAAAACAAATAAAAATAAATAATTACCAAATTTTGTAAATACTACAAAGAGATAGGTGATGTAACAAAAGATTATATTAGGTGTTTTTGACCTAGTCAGAGAGATTAGGAAAGGCATCCTTAGAGCAGTGACCACATTGCTGAGCTCTAAAGAATAAGTAGGCATTAACTAGGTGAAGAGAAGAATAAGTATTTACAAAGCCTGGACTAGACAGAAGAAGCCTGTCTATAAGATACCCAGTATCTCTGGAGTGGAAAGAATAAGGAGCAGCCTGTAATTCATATATCTCTTTGTACTCTGTATGCAGTTTTGTTATTACTCATTTTTGTTAATTGTTTCTATGTTCTCCTGTGAGACAATATTCTGTTGTATCCCATGCCTAGCATAGAGCCTAGAACAATAAGACCTGAAAGGTAGTTTTAGGGTCAGAATATGCAGGCCTATCTTAAGAGCAATGGGAAGCCCTTGAGATGGCTGAAAGAGAAGAGGTAACAAACTGATCTGTACTATACTTCAAAAAAAACCACTCCAACTACAGTAGAGAGAGTAAGTTGTAGGAAAACAAGGACGAATGTAGATAGAGCAGTTAGGAGCTACCGCTGAAGTTCAGGCAAAAATAATGATAGTTGGGATCAGCATAATGAAGTTAGAGATTTATTCTATGGAAAAACCTATACTGAGGGCCTACCAAGTGACAAGTGCTATCACAAGTGCATAAATAGTGCAAAAAGACAAAATAAGCAAAAAAAGACAAAAACCCCTGCCCTTGTTGGGTTTATATTCTAGTGGGAAGAGACAGAAAAATAAATAAATGAAATGTCACTTTTACCAGACAGTTATACATACTATGGAGAAAAATAAAGTAGTAAAGGGGAAGTACGACGGATTGTCTCACTACCCAAAGAATCAGAAAGGGATAGATTCTGGGCAAAGGAAGGATGACCCAGGAGTCCTGGACTTTTTAAGGTGACTAACATAAACAGGGCTCAAAGGCAAATATCTGCCCTGATGGTTCCAAAGTGGACAGTGATAGTAGTGAGGTGTAGGGGAAGAGGGAAGCCTAAGGAACATGCCAAGAGATGCAGAGTTCTGCGGCCTTTCCTTTGCTCCTGCCAATGATGATGTAGAAGCCCGGAGGAAGGACAGCCTTACCCAGAGCACTTGAGCTTTTGCATTCCTTGTTGATTCTAGTAGAGAGGAGGGAGTAAGAAAAGAACTGAACTTATATAATAGTTTATTAACCAATTCCTATCAGTCTGTAAACTCCATGAAGGGAGAAGCTGTTATCTTAACCACTGTACTCGCATAATCCAGACAAGTACCTGGTACACAGCACTGATGGGATATATATTGTTGAAAGAATACATGAATAAATGGAGCATTAAATTTAAAGCCAAAGTATCCTTATATTATCAAGGTAAAGATTTTAAATGTGTTCATATAAATAATTACAAAGTTGGGGTAGCCACAAAATAGCTTTAAGTTAGTAGGATAGCAGCTTTTGAGTTCTGTTTGATTTTGAATCACAATCAAATTATATTTATTCTTAATAGCTTTTAAATTCGCTATATTCTAAGAGTCTTAAAGACAATCACATTTTATAAATTTGCAAAATTTTAAAATATATACTTAGGACTTTTAAACATAAAAGTTACAAAAACATAAAACTAAACTGAAGTTCAGAAAAGTTAGTCTTTTCTAATTATTTTAGCATGTTTAACAAATGTTAATGTTTTATCCTACAAACTTCTCAACTTTATTATATCACCTTGCTAGCATATCCAGTGAAAAATATGTAGATAATATTTTCAAGCAGGAATCCGCAAACCAGGGTGTTAAACTTGGAGCTACTTTGAGCCACTATACAGCCTTCAGCTGTGTAGATGATAGATACAAATAGATAGATATAATTACAGTATATATTTTAAAACAATGATTACTTTATTCCAAATCCAAATAAAGTTTTCTCCATTATTTATATTCTAAAATTTAAATTGCTATTAAGTTGTTAAATTACTTATTTAAAAAATACATACCGTTCCCTTACAAAATCTGCTAGTTCTTTTGTTGATATCTGTCCATGTTTCATATTATGGTAGAGGACATCAAAGCCACTATTTTTTTCCCCCTAAAATTTAAAAAGATTTTTAGTTTCAAAAAAAACAGATAAAAATGACTTGAGAATATAAAAAGGCAACATTAACTAATATGCAATCCTGTGCGCAGGTGAGGTGTTTTCATTAATTTAATTATCCTCATTTATTGTATGATTTTAAACAGTATAAAGCAATATTATATGCTTTAATAAAGTTTACCATTAACTATATATATATACCTACATACACACATATATGCATCTACTTTGTAATCAACCATAAAGGTACAATTAATAAAATTAAGTTGTGACCGGGTGCGGTGGCTCACACCTGTAATCCCAGCACTTCGGGAGGCCGAGGTGGGCGGATCACGAGGTCAGGAGATCGAGACTATCCTGGCTAACATGATGAAACCCCGTCTCTACTTAAAATACAAAAAATTAGCCGGACGTGGTGGTGGGTGCCTGTAGTCCCAGCTACTCAGGAGGCTGAGGCAGGAGAATGGCATGAACCTGGAAGGCAGAGCCTGCAGTGAGCCAGAATTGTGCCACTGTGCCCCAGCCTGGGTGACAGAGCAAGACTCCGTCTCAAAAAAAAAAAAAAAAAAAAAAAATTAAGTATGAGGCCTGGTGTGGTGGCTCACACCTGTAATCCTAGCATTTTGGGAGGCGGAGGCAGGCGGATCACTTGAGGTCAGGAGTTCTAGACCAACCTGGCCAACATGGTGAAACCCCATCTCAGCTAAAAATAAAAAAAATTAGCCGGGCATGGTGGCATGCACCCATAATCCCAGCTACTTGGGAGGGTGAAACAGGAGAATCACTTGAACCCGGGAGGTGGAGGTTGCAGTGAGCCGAAATCACACCACTGCACTCCAGCCTGGGAGACAGGGTGAGACTCTGGCAAAACACAACAACAACAAAAAATTAAGTATGAAATTTTAAGGAATATGCAGCATAATTAAGAAAAGATAAACATGGACCGTTCAAAACATATTACCAAATCCCATTTCAATCTCTTTAACACACAGTAAGAAATTCCTGATTATTTAATTTGAAGTTTGTGCTTTAAAATAACTAAATCTTGATTTCTGAGTTAAGACAGTAAAGTACTTATGTCATATCAGCATTATCACAAAATACTTAGATCTTTCAGTAAACTTGAGAAGTGAGAAAATAGACAAAATTTAACAAAAGAGAAGTAACAGGCTATGTGCTAGTCATTAATTAATGGGATTTTCGTTTGTTTGTTTTTGTTTTTGAGACAGTCTCACTCTGCCATCCAGGCTGGAATGCAGACGTGCAATTATGGCTCACTGCTACCTCCCCGTCCGGGTTCAAGCGATTGTTGTGCTTCAGCCCCCTGAGTAGCTGGGATTACAGGTGTGCACCACCACGTCTGGCTAATTTTTGTATTTTTAGAAGAGACGGGGTTTTGCCATGTTAGCCAGGCAGGTCTCGAACTCCTGGCCTCAAACGATATACCTGCCTTGGCTTCCCAACGTGCTGGGATTACAGGTGTGAGCTACTACACCCAGCCTAATTAATGAGATATTAATAGAACTAGATCACTACACAATCCTGGAAAACCTCTACTGCTGTTTAATCCTATGAATCCTAAATTAGTAAATCATAAAGATAACATTAGAAATATCAATTTATTCGATGAAATAAAAGACAACTGATACACTAGGTTTAACAACTCTCTTTACAGGCAGCAGTTTTTATTTTTCTTTAGTGAAAATGAAATAATGAAGAATGGAATATATTTGTTGGAAAGGCAATACCATAAGCAAGTGTTATATAATCCAAAACTTGATTTTTCCCCAGTCCACTGAAAACAGAAAGCATAAAAACTTCCAGCTATGTTGAAGTGATTCCTGACAAACTCATCGGCTAATGTAGCTAGTAATTAGTTTGCCTACATATCACAAATTAAAATGTCACATCTGTAACAAGATAACCTGAACAATATCCTTAGCATTTTGAATAACCATTTCCATTTATCAAGAACATAACATAAAACCACAGCCTCTTGTGAATCCAAACATTTCCATTTGGCTTCTGCAACTTTACATGTTTAAGATTTTTTTAAAAATTTATTGTCGGAGGCTTGTGCCTGTAATCCCAGCTACTCCAGAGGCTGAGCAAGGAGGCTTGCTTGATGCCAGGTGTTCAAGACCAGCCTGGGCAAAGTGAGAACCTGTCTCTAAAAAAACAAAAAGATAAGGGTTTGAAACTTCTCCTTTGGTGAACTTTTTAAGAGTAACAGTAAATTAGACACTAAAAATAAAAAACCTGGATAGCATTCACTTTTTTAAAAAAAAGTTGATGTAGAAACAGGGTCTCGCCGGGCGCGGTGGCTCACGCCTGTAATCCCAGCACTTTGGGAGGCCGAGGCGGGCGGATCACGAGGTCAGGAGATCGAGACCACGGTGAAACCCCGTCTCTACTAAAAATACAAAAAATTAGCCGGGCGCGGTGGCGGGCGCCTGTAGTCCCAGCTACTCCAGAGGCTGAGGCAGGAGAATGGCGTGAACCCGGGAGGCGGAGCTTGCAGTGAGCAGAGATCGCGCCACTGCACTCCAGCCTGGGCGACAGAGCGAGACTCCGTCTCAAAAAAAAAAAAAAAAAAAAAAAAAAAAAAAGAAACAGGGTCTCGCTATGCTGCTCAAGCTGGTCTCCCAACTCCTAGTCTCAAGCAATCCTCCCACCTTGGCTTCCCAAAGTGCTGGGATTACAGGTGTGAGCCACTGCATGTGGCCAGCATTCACTTTTGTTGAGTCCAAGATTTGAAAAACAAGCAGAAGATAGACTGTATATTGTATAATCACATTACTAATTAAAAAATTGGTTTTACCAAGTTTCCTTTTTTTCAAAAAGTTCTTTGGAGGGGTAAGAGAAGGGTCAGGAGGTACTATGCTGCAAATACCAATAACATGCCTAACCTCCCTCTCAACTCTAAACCACCTCAAAAATAAATAAATACTATAACTTCCCACCCTGTCTACATTTTCCTTTTAATTTAGCTCTTATGGACATTTACTAGATAACCCTGGACAAGTCAACGCACAATATAACATTAATATTTTTGATACAGTCTCACTTTATCTTGACTTCTCTGAAAAAACACCAAAAAACATTTTACTAATCCTAAAGACTTTTTTCTTTGAAGAACGGCCCCTTTAGTGAAGAACCTACAGATACACTTTCAGGAGAACTCAATATACATGCAATGACAGCTCTCCAGTGCCACTCTGGCCTCGAAAACTGCTAGGGAGCTGGAGGTAAAATACAGGCACACTTCATTTTACTGCACTTTCTTTTATTGAGCTTTGCTTTACTGCACTTTTACAAATTGAAGGTTTGTGGCAATCCTGTGTCAAGCAAGTCTATCAGTATCTTTTTTCCAACAGCATGTGCTCACTTCTTCCCTCTGTTAGCATTAGCAATAAAGTATTTTTTAATTAAGGTATATATATTTTTAGATAAAATGCTATTGCACACTTAATACACCAGTATAGTGAAAATAATACAGTGTAAACATAACTTTTATATGCACTGAAGAACCAGGAAAGTTTGTGACTTGCTTCATTGTGGTTGTTCGAATTCAATACACAGTATCTCTAAGGTATGCCTATGTATGCAAGCAATTTTTCTACAAGTATACGGGACATTCAACCACAAGTTACAACCTCTTCTCATCAACATTCTATTTGTACAGTAGTCCCCCTCTTCTCCACAGGAGATATGTTTCAAGATCCCCAGCAGATGCCTGAAACCATGGATATTCACGAACCCTTTATATACTGGTCACGAACCCTTTACATACTGGTTTTTTTTTTAATCTGATAACCAAGATGGCTACTAAGTGATTAATGGGCAGAAGGGTATATACTATGGATGCACTGGACAAAGGGATGATTCACATCCCAAGCAGGACACAGTGAGATTTCATCACATTATTTAGAACAGCTCAAAATTTAATGCTTACGAATTATTTCTGGAATTTTCCATTTAATATTTTCAGACTGCAGTTGACCTCAGATCTGAAACTGTGGAAAGTGAAATTATGGATAGGGGAGGCAACCGTACATTGACATTTTTAGTCATGATCATTAAAAGTACTCTGCAGAGCTACTGGCAAGATACTGCTAATGGAGAAAATAGTGACTAAAATATATAGAATGGTCGGGCGCAGTAGCTCACACCTGTAATCTCAGCACTTTGGGAGGCCAAGGTGAGTGGATCACCTGAGGTCAGGAGTTTGAGACCAGCCTGGCCAACATGGTGAAACCCCGTCCCTACTAAAAATATTTTACAAATTTGCCAGGTGTGGTGGCATGCCCCTGTAATCCAGCTATATTGGGAGGCTGAGCCAGGAGAATCACTTGAACCCGGGAGGCAGAGGTCGCAGAGCCGAGATCATGCCACTGCACTCCAGCCTGAGCAATACAGTGAAACTCAGTCTCTAAATAAATAAAAATAAAATAAAGTACGTAGAATAGGCACTCAGAACGATTTGATGCAGGTACAAAAGTGACTCAAACATATTTGTTGGTTGATTGAAGGAAAGAAATCTTACTACCTTTCAAAAAGTGGTTTTTCTCACCTCTCAGATATTCTTCCCTAATCTTTTATATTATAGTTCACCTGTGCCAGTTAGTTGAATCCTTAAAGCTATCTAAATAAACATTATATGGGTTGAGAAAAAAATACAGAAGCAAACTGTAGTTAATTTTTTAATTTTTATATATTTTACATTTTCTGTTATGTTCTATAAATGAAAGTATTTTTCATTACTTTCAAAATAAAAAAACTAAACCAACAATTTCAGTTTTCTCAGCTCTTCAATCTATGCCTGCAAAGAGACAGAAGGCTACTTTCTTAAACTGGCATCTTGTTCACATCAGTACTTAAATCTCCAGTCCCTGTAATTCATAAACAGAAAAAAAAAAAAAAAACTGAAAGTTCCCATACAAAATGGAAATGATTAAAGAAAATTACAGCCTATCTGGCCAGGTTTGGTGGCTCACACTTGTAATCCCAGCACTTTGGGAGGCTGAGGCAGGAGGAGCCCTTGAGGCTAAGAGTTTGAGATCAGCCTAAATAACAAAGCAAGACTTCATCCCTACAAATTTTTTTTAAAAATTAGCTGGGTGTGGTGGCATGCGCCTGTAGTTCTAGCCACCCCAGAGGCTAAGGCAAGAGGATCCCTGGAGCCCAGGAGTTCAAGGCTGCAGTGAGCTATGATGGTGATGGGGCTACTGCACTCCAGCCTGGGCGACAGAGGAAGACTCTGTCTAAAAAAAAAAAAAAAAAAAATTTACAGCCTATCCATTCCACGGAAACCTATTCAAAGAATACTTATTCACATGAGAAAAATGCTTGATGGGAATATTAACTGAAAATACCAAGATACACAACCATATAGTAGAATCTATCTTAAATTTTTTATTTCTAAAGAAAATTATAAGAGCAGAGTGAGAGGCTATAGGCAATTTGTGTTCTGTATTCTTCTGTGTTTTACCTATCACATGATAATGGTTTTCATTAAAAAGGAAAACCATGCAGACTTGTGGCTGTTGCTTCAACCAACTGAAAACTCACTCTCCTTGGTTTTAAGGCTCCATCACTAATTTGCTTTACTTATATTATACTTTCCCATCTTTTCCCTAAAGTCAAGCAAATGTGCTTGATATATCTCCCATAACCTTCACTCCTTCAAATCCTTCAGGGAGCATGACTATCTCCTCAACTTTATCACACATTTTAACACTTTCCAGTTTAACTCTCTCTGACTCTGGCCATTCCAGCAACATCCTCTTGCACATTTATCAATATAGTAGATATCATTACAGGTCTCAGTTGCTGTCATGCTGTTGTTTTTGTTTCTCCCCACATCACAGCAATTTATACTTATCTTTTGGGACCAGACTGCTACTAAAATTCTTCCAATTCTGATACTTTTTTTTTTTTTTTTTTTGAGATGGAGTCTTGCTCTGTCGCCCAACTGGAGTACAGTGGCACGATCTCGGCTCACTGCAACCTCTGCCACCTGGGTTCCAGCAATCCTCCTGCCTCAGCCTCCCAAGTAGCTGGGACTACAGGTGTGCACCATCACACCCAGCTAATTTTTGCATTTTTGGTAGAGACGGGGTTTCACCATGTTGGCTAGGATGGTCTTGATCTCTTGACCTCATGATCTGCCCACCTCGGCCTCCCAAAGTGCTGGGATTAGAGGCGTGAGCCACCGCACCTGCCCCAACTCTAACATTCTTTAATTTTTCCACACTAAGAAAACTGAAACCCAAGTCCTTATTCCCTTCCTTTTTAAGTCTCCATGGGATCCTATTTCCATTTGAATTTCTAAGGGTGCTTCTGTTAACTATTCTAGAATTATAACATCAGGATGGATAATCTCAGGAGATACCTCAGTGACTCAAAAAACTACTTTCAAAGGGCTTATATTAGCCACATGTGCAGGATTATTTAAAGCATAACTGTTCCCTCATCCTTTGCTTAAATAATTTAAGTAGTTCTGAAAGGACTACAGCATTTAGGATTTAGTGTGTAGGGCTAAAAAAGAACGCAGACATCAAATTTATATCCTTTCAAATGTCAAAGTTCTAAAATCCTCCTCCTGAACTGAACATATATAGACACTAAATCAGTATAAATTTTCACTTCCAAATTTCTCCTATAATTAAGGCTAAAATATAAAACAAATCACACCTCTTAAAAAATTCTAAGGGCCTCTCAAATTTTAGTGCAATCTAAAGCACTGTAATTTTATAATGTCTACTGTCAAGTCTTCTGCATCAAGTTAAATGAATCTGCATTTTCATAGCTTGTTGCAATGGGAACAAGTTGGGCCTGGCTAACTTGCTAACAGTTATACAATAATATATTTTAACCCAATGGAGTGTATGCTATTTGGTCTTATCTCCGGAAAACCACATAGGAAATTGGTAATGGTGAAGCCGGGCACGGTGGCTCACGCCTGTAGTCCCAGCACTTTGGGAGGCCGAGGCAGGCAGATCACCTGAGGTCAGGAGTTCGAGACCAGCCTCAACATGAGAAACCCCATCTCCACTAAAAATACAAAATTAGCCGGGCATGGTGGTGCATGCCTGTAATCCCAGCTACTTGGAAGGCTAAGGCAGGAGAATTGCTTGAACCTGGGAGGCGGAGGTTGCAGTGAGCTGAGATCGCGCCATTGCACTCCAGCCTGGACAACAAGAGCGAAACTCTGTCTCAAAAAAAAAAAAAAGAAAGAAATTGGTAATGGTGATTGCCTGTAGGGAGATCTTGATTACCAGAGAAAAAGATTACTCCCTCTTGTATCTTTTAAATATTAAACCATGTAAAATTTGCAAATCTCTTAATGTATAAATACATACAGATATACAGATTTTGTTTTGATATGTCATCTGATGCGATCATATCCTAAAAGCAGGTATCCCAAACTATAATATTTGGAAATTTCAAGTAATGAAAAGCCTGTATTCTGGATTTCAAATATGGTCACCTCAACTAATTTGCTAAAGATATATATTTTAAAATTTCATATGGACACATAACCCCAAAGAATGTGTGTTAGTCTCTCATCTAGGATACTAAGTTTAGATTAGATAATCAAGCAAAAATATAATAATGTTTTTTATCCCAAAGACCTATTAATAGCAATTCCAGAATTTTAAAATACATTTTAATTCTCTCAGCTTATCCAAGTAATGATAAATCAAATTTTGGATATATAATCAATGTTCCAATTTAATTTTAAATCAAAATGTAACAAAACCAATGAAATCAAGTGAAATGAGACTTCTGTACAGTTAATCAGTAAAAGAAATAAGGAAAAACTTCAGGATAAAAATGTCTAATTGTTGTTTGTTCATTTTTGATGTGCTGACTATAGATAACCTCTGGAAAAAGTCACCTAACTAAAAATCTCAGCTCATTACAATGTGATATATACTAAAGAATACTACTTAGTGTCTTTGGGTGAATGCTTCATATCGTATATACATTGGGATTACTATGTAAAATGAAGATTATAAGCTATTCAACTCAGGTATGTTTTACATACTTACTTGTCCCCCATTAAGTAATAATTACCTATGAAATGCATTAAGGTTTTTTTGCTGAATAATCTGGGTTTACATAAAAATATAATGCCATTTTAATTATTATATAGCAATGTTGCTATAATCTCAAGACTATTATAAACTTGTACTCAATTATTCCTTTGAGAAAGCAGCAGCATAGAGAGACACTTCCTCACGGTAATACTGATCAATATCTTTTTAAAGTTACATAATCTTTTACCATATCTTTTTAAAGTTACATAATGTTTAATATGCAAAAATAAAGATAAAAAACAATTGTTTTTACATATTAAAAGCAATGGTGTGAATTTCTACTATCAAAATTATTTTTGCTGTCCAATTTTAATTTTGCTGTCCAATTTCAGCTTGATTATCAATGGTGCTATACTTCGTGGCAAAAACTGACTTATCAATAACAAAACACCTGTTCTGTAAAAAGTTTTGAATAATTTTTTCCTTCAAAGTACAGTATTAAATAAAGGAATTTTCAATTTAGCATATAGTTTTAATTGAGAAAACCTATACTTTAAAGAAAAAGGAAGAATGTGCTGCTTTCAAAAGAGCTTGAAGAGAGTTTCAATGATTCAAACTTTCTTCTAACGAAATGTCACAACAAAAAAGGTTTGTCTTTATACATGTCGGGGAGAAAACAATTAAAAGGCTGTTTGATTAGAAACCTAAAACTTTGGCTGGGCACAGTGGCTCAGCCCTTTAATCCCAGCACTTTGGGAAGCTGAGGCGGGAACACAGCTTGAGCCTGGGAGTTCGAGACCAGCCTGGGCAACATAACGAGAGCTCATCTCTACACACAATTTAAAAACTACCTGGGCATGGTGGCCTGTACCTGTGGTCGCACCTACTCGAAAGGCTGAGGTGGGAGGATCATTTGAGCTTGGGTGGTCTAAGCTGCAGTGAGCCATGCTCGTGCCACTGCATGCCAGTCTGGGCAACACGGTGAGACTGCAACTCAAAAAAAAAAAAAAAAAGAAGAGAAGAGAAGATGAGACAAGACAGACCTAAAACATCAAAGGTTCTCATTACCTCACTTTGATAAGTTTTTATCTTTTAATTGATGAAAACCATATATATTTATCATATAGAACATGATGTTTTGAATTTTGGCAATTTTATTTCCTTTTAATAGTTCCACTTTAAACGCTAGAGGGAAGAGTTAAATTAATATCTATTTTAAGGGATTATTTTACAAATGATCCTGAAATATGTGAATTTTTAAGTTGTTTTCTGTTTTTGAGACAGGGTCTCACTCTGTTGCCCAGGCTGGAGTACAGTGACCAATCATAACCTACTGCAACCTTGAACTCCTGGGCTCAAGCAATCCTCCCACCTTAGCCTTCCAAGTAGCTGGGACTACAGGCATATGCCACCGCACCTGGCTAATTTTTTAAAAATTTTGTAGAGACACGGTCTACTGTGTTGCCCAGGTTGGTCTCCAATTCTTGGGCTCAATCCATTCCCTTGCCTCAGCCTACCAAAGTGCTGGGATTACAGGCGTGAACCACCATGCCCAGCCTAAAATGACAACTATCAAATTCTCAGCAGTTAATTACTTAGTTAATTCCTAGACCTTCCTAGCTCATTGAGCCTCCTCGCAGCCCCAATTCCAAGCCAGGAAATAAAATAAAATGCAGTCTATTAACTATTTGTTTTCAATAGTGAAAGTGAAGGCAAAAACTAAAACATAAATTAGATTTGGAAGTCTCTCCAGAATTCAAATATTGAAGTTTATTCCCATTCCTCTTGTAACAAGAATACCCAAGAAACACATAAAAATGTGTACAAAGATATTCAGAGAAGTATTATTCATATTAGCCAAAAACATCAAACAAGGCTATGCTCAAAGCTCAATTAACAGAAAATGAAACATAACTTTTAATGTGAAGATGCAATTTGGAATTAAGTTAGCAACTTAAAAAACATTCATGCATCAAAAATATGCAAAACATTTATAAGAGCATCAATTTTTAAATGCTCTTTATAAACATTTTATAAATTGCCATTGTAAAACCTAATGCCTAAAATTGACAGGCTAATCCTAAAATTCATGTGGAAATGCAAGGAACCCAGGGCAGTCAAAATAATCCTGAAAAAGAAGAAAAAAGCTAGAGGACTCATACTTCCTGATTCCAAATTTGCTATACAAAACAAATTTTTAATCCAAACAACAGCAATCCAAACTGTGTGGTACTGGCTGTCGTAAGGGCAGACAAAGGAATAGAACTGAAAATACAGAAATGAATCCATACATTTCTGGTCGATTGATATTTGACAATGGTACCACAATTCAACAGGGAAAGATGAACCTTTCCAACAAATGGTACTGGGACAACTGGATACATAAATGCAAAAGAATGAAGTTATACCTTTTCCTTGCACCATACACAAAAATTAACTTCGAATGGATCATAGAACTAAATAGAAGAAGTAAAACTATAAAACCCTTACAAGAAAACACAGGAGTAATTTTTGGGTTAGGCAAATAATTTTTGGGTTAGATACAATAAAGCACAATTAATAGAAAAAATAGATAAGATGGACTTCACCAAGAATTCATGAGAATTAAAAATTTATGAGTTACTTCAAAGAGCAGCATCAAAAAAATGAAAAGGCAGGTCACAGAATGGGAGAAAATGTTTGCACATTATGTATCAGATAAGGTGTGTATCCAGAATATTAAAAAAAACTCTTATAACTCAATTATAAAAAGACAACCCAATTTTTAAATGGGCAATTAATCTAAACAGACATTTCTCCAAAGAAAATATAAAAATAGGCAATAAGCACATGAAAATATAAAAATTGGCAATAAGCACGTTAGCTGTGATGTTAAGCATCAGAGAAATGCAAATCAAACCACAATAAAATATTAATACTACTTCACGTTCACTCGCTATATTATAATAAAAAGGACAAGTGTTGGTGAGCATGTGGAGAGGAACTCTCATGCTGGTGGGATTGTAAAATGCTACAACCACTTCAGAATAGTATGGCAGTTCCTCAAAATGTTAAACATAGAGCTACGATTTGACCCAGGAATCCCATTCCCAAAAGAAATGAAAACATATGTTCACACAAAAACTTGTACACAAATGTTCATGGCAGCATTATTCATAACCCAAAAGTGGGAACAACCAGATGTCCATCACTGATTGGATAAATATTAATAACATGTGGAATGGAATATTATTTGACCATAAAAAGGAATTAGTACTGATACATGCTACATCATGGATAAACTTTGAGAACATTATGCTAAGTGAAAGAAACTGGTCACCATGGCCCCATTTATAGGATATGTCCAAACTAGACAAATGTAGAAAGGCAGAAAATACATTAGTTGCCTAGGCCTGGGGCAGGGGGAAAATGGGGAGTGACTGCTAATGGGTCTAGGGATTCTTTCTGGGATAACGAAATTGTTGTAAAATTGACATGTGATGTTTACACAACTCTATGAACATATGAAAAAATCTCTGAATTGTACTACACTTTGAATGAATGTATTGATACGGAATGTGAACTCAATAAAGCTGTTTAAAAAACAAAATACCTAAGGTCTAGTATATACGTTCTTTGTGGAAAACAAGGTACATTCAAGACAAATAAATAACTATGAACTGATTTGATTACTAACCAAGACCACGCCTGGGGCACTTAGAATTAGGAATTTAACATGCATTCCTTACTAGCTAAAAGATTACCCCTTTAAATATGTCTAAATCTCAACGAAAATGGACCTGCAGTACTTGCAACTGTCAGGGCATAAAATGGGATTCACGAAAGATACCTGAGTAAACACGTTCCTTTCCTGTACATGGCTGAACTGTACTTCCCATTACAAAAAAACACAATAACTGCAGAAAAATACTCCACCGGGAGCCGGAGAAATTCTCAAAGAAGAATCTAATACTGAGCTAAGACAAGGAGTGGAAAGAATGAGGAAGGGCAAGGAGGACAGAGTAGGGGGAGGTCTCCGTGCACTTAAGCCCAAGGAGTCCAGTTACATTAAATCCAACTTTTAAACGCTTTGTGAACAGGCCCAGAGGCAAAGTCCTGGGCGCAAACCCACGAGCCGAGCTGCGAGGCTGAGAGGAAGTGCTAGTCCAGCCCAACCCCGCACTGGATTTGGTGTGGAAACGGTCAGAGGCAAAAGCGATCGCTCAGATGGGGGACCAGCGGTGAGGGCAGGAGGCGAAACCCCTCCGCCCGGCGCTCCCAGCCAGCGCGCAGCGGGAGGCGGCTGTTCTGCGGGCCCGTCCTTGGCGTCCGAGCCTCCGCGCACGCCCCGCGCGGAGCGCGCCCGGCGCCGGGAGCCTCCGGTGGGGCTGGGTCCCGTCTCCCGCCCCATCCGGCGCTTTGTCCCAGCCACGGGGGCCGGCGGCCCCGCTGCGGGCTCCCGGGCCGCGGTGACAGCCCCCGTCCCCATAGGGCTGCGAGCCCGGGAGTACCTATAGGCTGGCGACCGGTCGCCCGCCGGACCTCACCCAGGCGGGACGCGGCAGGCGGCGGACTGAGGACGCTCGCCCTGCCGGAGGAGCCGCCGCCGCCGCCGCCGCCGCCGCCGCCCGAAGCGCACGCAGGCCAAGCTCAGGCGCCAAAAGCCTTGGACTTCGAAACACACGACTTCCAACATCCTAAGCTTACCCAAAAATTCTCGACGAAATACGCCATGACCATCGTGCCGCCGCCGCGCCGGGTTCCGCGTCCGCGTCCGCCCGCCGCTGTGTAAACACGGCCCGGCCTCCCCAGCACCCCCGCCTTTCGCCGCCGCCGCCGCCTTCTTCCCAGAGACCGGCCCGCACCTTCCAGGGCGCATGCGCCACCTAGCGGCTGCCGCCGCTGGGCGAGCACTTAGACGCCACGGCCACGGTGTGCGCATGCGCCCCGTCCCCATTCTTGGGTGTTGGTAGATCTCTCTGCATCCCGGGCGCGGCTGCGTTGAGTGTGCTCTTAGGAATGGTGGAGAACTGGGTACTTGAGGAGTCACCGGGGAGAGTGATCGCACTGTTTGCGGTGCGACGGGCACTGGCCCAGGGACAGAGAGAAGAGAAGGGCCAGCCAGCGGCAGTGGAGTCGGCAGGCTGGCTGCCCACCCGCTTTCTCTCCTCACAAGACTCGCTTCTCCGGCCTTCGAGGATCTCGAACGGACTATAGTCTGGACTCGCTGGGCTGGAGGAAACTTGGCCGCTGGCCACCCGGAGGAGACTGAGAAGCCTTTGGTCAACAGGGCGCCTTTCCTTGAACCAAAACAAAACTTTCCGAAGCCGGAAAGGAAACGCCCAGTGTCGCCTGAGAGCCCTGGAGCTGCGCGAGACCCAGGCACCGAGTGCGGCCTCGGCCGCTGACCTCTAACACGCCGGGAGCAAACCAGCCGGGGCGGCCCGCAGGCCTGGGGAAGCGGAATGTGACCCGAAACCGACGGACATCCTGACCCATGGTCCATAGTTCTCTTAGCAACTTGCACATTTTGGAAAAAGAAACAAGTCTTAACATGCCTCGACCTAATGGAAAAACTAAATCCCCTTCCTACACCTTGCTTTCCAAAAGTTAAAAAAAAAAAAAATTAAACGCTAGTAGAGGTCTCAAGTTCACTGTCACCAGATCAGCTAGGTCCAGAATCTTCAGTTCTTGAAGCCAAGCCCTACAAATAGATTTAGTGTAGCATATCACACCTCCTCAGGTGACTTAAAACAATGAACACCAATAAGATAACAATTCATGAGAAATTGTCTTCATGCTCAAGTAAAAATCATGAGGTGCCTTTCACATAGATGAAATTGTAAGTGCTTGTTGAACAAGGAATAATTGGATAATGGTATTGTGGTCGTACTTTTTAAGAATATCTGTTAGAGGATGCAAAACATCTAGGATTTGCTTAAAGTCATTTATTATGGATAGGGGTATGAGTAAGCTCATAGATGAGAAGGGATGAAACAAGATTGGCCATAGTTGCTCTATTTTTGTGTATCTTGTTTCTTTATTTTGTTTCTTTAAAAAGTCCTCATATCACTGACATTTACATTTAGTTTTGGGGAAAGTCAAACTTAGAAATAAGCTACAGCTCTCTAAGCTATCAGTCTAACTGGATTTTTCTCGATGCTGAAGAACTTTTTTAAAAATTCAGCCATCTAGGTCACACAGCAAATACATTTGGCATTAAATTCCTAGTATCACTAAGCACTCCCTCCCATCCCCGCGCCTCCTTCCCGCACCCTTAGACCTGGGCAAGAGAGACTTCTATCCTGGACTCTATGCTTTAAAGGAACTTACGTATCACACACACACATTAATTTTAAAAAAAAAACACATGGGTGCCTCTGCCACTTGTGATCTGATACTGAACACTGGCTCATAACCATAAATTCCCTCTCCCAGTGAAGAACACTATTCAGGCCCTAGGAAAACTCTTCTTCCTGTCTTTTGTCTTATGTCCTCAAAACAAACGGTGAACTCCAAAAGCAGTGAAAGTTTGTACATAGCATGGCTGCCCATTTCAGAGACTGCTTTGGAGTCAGAATTTGAGCAGCAGAAATGCTTAGGTAAGAGAGAAGACAAACTAACTTGTCAAATCCTTCATCTCAGCTTGAATGCTATAGATTCCTGCATAACAAAGTATTGTTTCTCAGTAGTATCAAGCATACATTTTCCTTTTGTTAGTGTTCCAATGTGTGGCTATTACCTACTGACAATTTAGTATAGTATTCACAATAGTTACCGGCCTTCATTCGTATTCTTCTGCTCCTCTAAAATTTAGGACTAGATCTAGAATGAAAATAAGTATTCTGTGTATTTCAGGTATTTGCAAGGTTCATTAGGGCCAAAACACCATATCCTGTAATTGCCTGATATTTAAGTTGTGGAACTTTATAGTAAACAGTGATTAAGGTGACTAAATTTCAGACAAGACTGTGTAGTGTAGGAAGAGTGTGGTTGGTATCAGCCACCTTCTGCACTCTCAAGTGAGGTTTCCAGGGATGAACATACATTCTGGCAGAGCATAGATAAGCCCTTGAGTGGGTAGTGCTGGGGTCACAGGCATGAGCCACCGAGCTTACATGCGTTAAAGTATTTGTGCCACACACACTTAGCCTTTGCTTATCAAAATGTGTTTCATTTTGAAAATATTAAAAGCTGACATAGATAACAACAGTGTACAAGTCACTGCCTATAATACCTGTCACTTAAGAGTCAGTAAATGTTCAATGAATGAATGAATGATGACATCTATCATAGAAATGTCAAGGTAGATGAGACCTTGAATATGTAATAATTCCATTATCTTTTACACATACTCTTTTTTATGTTTTGAGACAGAGTTTCGCTTGGTCGCCCAGACTGAAGTGCAGTGGTGCGATCTCAGCTCACTGCAACCTCCACCTCCTGGGTTCAAGCGATTCTCATGCCTCAGCCTCTCAAGCAGCTGGGACTACACGCACCCACCACCACGCCTGACTAATTTGTGTATTTTTAGTAGACACGGGGTTTCACCACATTGGCCAGGCTGGTCTCGAACTCCTGACCTCAAGTGATCCGCCTGTCTGGGCCTCCCAAAGTGCTGGGGTTACAGGCATGAGCCACCGCGCCCAGCCTACTCATCCTCTTTAATTGGTGCTTGATCCTAGAGTTTGTAGAAAATGTCATTATTTAAGTTTTTGATTTAATTTTCTCACATTACTTTATATTCAAAAGAATTATTGTGGTCTTGAGTGTACTTCTTAAAGGATAGAGTACTTTTTTTTTTTTTTTTTGAGACAGAGTCTTGCTTTGTCACCCAGGCTGGAGTGCAGTGGTGCAGTCTTGACTCACTGCAATCTCCGCCTCCCAGGTTCAAGTGATTCTCCTGCCTCAGCCTCCAGAGTAACTGGAACTATAGGCACACGCCACCACGCCTGGCTAAGTTTTGTATTTTCAGTAGAGACGGGATTTCACCATGTTGGCTAGGCTGGTCTTGAACTCCTGACCTCAGGTGATCCACCCACCTCGGCCTCCCAAAGTGCTGGGATTACAGGCGTGAGCCACCACACCTGGCCTTAGTGTACTTTGTGAAATAAAAATAAAATAAAATTTAAATAACATCCAAGATTTACTGTAGCAAGAGATTGCCTGTTGGAAAGGATCACCTACTCAATTTGGACTTTCATTTTTGGGTGTCCCCCCTACCAGAATCATCTTTCTCTTAGGATCTCTCTCTCTCTATACCTGCTAAAGAGATATCGGCTTCCAGGGATGCTGTTGATCCCCATTAAACTCTGGCCTAAGCAAATATGTTATAGCCCAAAGCTATAGACTTTTAAAACATAACTTGATAAATGATACCAAATAAGAGAAGAGACACACAAAATAACCTAAGTCTAAATTATCTGGTTTACAAAATATGGTTTATTTCCAAGATTTGAGGGTTCAGTCTCTTAGGCAAGGCACCCAGAGCACTTCCCCCTTTCCATTCCTTAGTTTGATTTCCTCCCATTTCTCATCCTGGGTTCACAGCTCACAGCACATGAATCAACATTTAGTCACAAGGGCCATTACCTCATAACTTCATTTGAAACTAGGTCCATGTCAGAAGAGTTGGCTATAAAGAAAAATGCATTTTCTCATTATTTTCAATATAATTTTGCAAATGTACTTCCACTTGTTTCCAAGATGGGAGTGGCAGAAGAGAAGATCCTATAAACCTCTTCTGTTTCCTGCCAATTTCTTCAAGGCATGGCATCCATACCCTGTCAGGTGCAGTGTTCTTTCTCTGAACTCATGTTGTACTTGACAATAACAATTGGCAAAAGAGCTAAGCTCTATTAAAAGGCAGAAGAGAAACAGGCAGATCCCTGAAGTCTGGTATGTTCTTGTTTTTCTGTACTCAGTAGCAGCATATTAAAAGCAAAAGCCTTATGCAAAACAGAAAGAAAAGCAAAAGCTTGGCAGATGGCAGGCAGGCAGGCTGCTATGTGAGGGCCAAGAGGTAGAAGCATGTTGATGGAACTGCAGAATAGACCTCAACATCACCCTGCACACTACTTTCTCATTTCAGAGCAGCTTACCAGGTAGATGTGCCTTTCTTCTCTCCTAAGTGCACCTGGGATTGACTCCCTGCCTGCTCCTCATGTGGTGCCATCTCTTCCTCCAGAATGAGATGTACTTTCCCGGGTGCTCCTTCATCTTGTCATTTGTGGAAGAAGCACAAACACCTGACCAGTTGTTCCAGGGTCTGCATTGCTAGTGACCGCAGGGAACCCAACAGTGCTTCAAAAATAAGAGAAATTACTAAATTACAGAAAGCCATGAAGAGAATGATAATGTAAAAACACTCAGGGCTGGGCGCAGTGGCTCATGCCTGTAATTCCAACACTTTGGGAGGTCAAGGCAGGTGGATCACCTGAGGTCAGGAGTTCGAGACCAGCCTGGCTAACACGGCAAAACCCCATCTCTACTACAAATACAAAAAATTAGCCAGGCATGGTGGCAGGCGCCTGTAATCCCAGCTACTTGGGAGGCTGAGGCAGGAGAATTTGCTTGAACCCGGGAGGTGGAGGTTGCAGTGAGATGAGATCGCGCCATTGCACTCCAGCCTGGGCAAGAGAGCGAGACACTGCCTCAAAACAAACAAACAAACAAAAACCAAAATCAAAAAAGCCACTAAAAAATGTTTGTCATTAATGTTAAGTGGAAAGACAGAAGGTGTCAAATTACAAATATGTTGAGTCATACATTTTATTTGTAAAATTACAAATATGGGCCAGGTGTGGTGGCTCACGCCTGTAATCCCAGCACTTTGGGAGACCGAGGCGGGCAGATCACAAGGTCAGGAGTTTGAGACCAGCCTGACCAACATGGTGTAACCCCATCTCTACTAAAAATACAAAAATTAGCTGGGCGTGGTGGTGCCTGCCTGTAATCCCAGCTACTCAGGAGACTGAGGCAAGAGAATTGCTTGAACCTGGGAGGCAGAGGTTGCAATGAGCCGAGATCGTGCCACTGCACACCAGCCTGGGCGACAGAGCAAGACTTCATCGCAAAAAAAAAGGAAAGAAAAATTACAAATATGTAAAAAAAAAAAAAGTATGTTAAATAGACAAATATAAAACATGGAAGACATTTAAAATTTAATATAATAACATTGCACAATTTAAAGAACAATTGTTCTATGTTTTTGTCTGAATATAAATGTAACTGGGCCTAATCTTCTTTAATGTCTTTCATTAACTCTCTCCTCTGTTTCATTCATTCAGGCAGTAGACATTTACTATGCACTTGTTACAATGAAAAGATTGTCTCTGCTTGCTTTTTTTTATTTTGAGACAGGGTCTTGCTGTGTTGTCCAGGCCGGAGTACAGTGGCACAATCGTTAATTCACTGCAACCTCAACCTCCTGGTCTCAAGCAAGCCTTCCTACTTATGCCTCCCTAATAGCTGGGACCACAGGTGCACACCACCATGCCCACCTGACTTTTTATTTTTTGTAGAGATGGCATCCCCCCTATGTTGTCAGGCTGGTCTTGAACTCCTGGGCTCAAGTAATCCTCTCGTCTTGGCCTCCTAAAGTGCTGGGATTACAGGTGTGAGCCACCATGCCTGGCCATCTCTGCCTTTGAGAAATTCACAGTCTAATATAGACGCATGATGAAGATGATAGAGATCATGGCAATTATAGCAATAATGTGCATAGAAGAGTGCCTGACGCATAGTTGGCAAGCAATACACATTTGTTAAATGCATTAATTAATGAATCACTGTTCCAAAATGTAACCACAAAGAAATGTAATTTGTATTTTTATTGTCTTTTTCTTCTTTCTTTCCTTCTCTCCTTTTCCCTTCAACTCCCTCCTTTCTTTTTGCAAGGAAAGTGACAGGAAACTTCCCTGGATTCACCCAGGGTGTCCTCCATTAGCACACTGATTTAGGGGTCCATGGAGTAGTAGAGTCCAGAGCAACTTCTGAAACTCAGTCCTGGAGCCAGCTAGCTCCCTAGGAGATGGATGCTTATGAAGAACAGGGCACTAGAAATTGTAATAATAGGAGCCTAAGCAAGAAGCACCCTTGGCTTAGCTAAGAATGGAGGAAGTGGACTTGAAGAGCTACTCCCTTGAAAAGCCACTGAATATGAGTCACCAAGGGACCAGCACCTTCTGTACACCTTGTAGCACCAGATTTAAACAGAACACAGTGTACCAGTGGTCCTATTCACTGTTTATCTAACAAACATTTATTGAACACCTGTATTGAGATAGGCCCTCTTCTAGACACTGGGGATACAATGGTGAATGAGACAAATAATTGTGCTGCTTTCATGGCAGTTAAATGTATGGAGACAGACCAAAAGGATTTAAATAAATGAGATATTTTGGGATGGTGATACATGCTTTGCAGTATAATTGACATAGGTTGTAGTAGGGAGAGGGGGCTTCTTCTTTACCTAGAATGGTCAAAAAGGCCTCCCTGAGGACATTCGAGCAGAGACCTGAATGAGCTAAAGGAAGTAGCCATGCAAAGATCTGCAGAGTAGTCCACATTAAAGCAACAACAATAAGGTCCAGAAGTAGCAGTGAGCTTGATTTGTTCAAGTAAATGAAGAGCGGACCAGTTTGGCTGTAGTGCAATGATCAAATGGAAGAAGAACAGAAATGAGGTCAGACAGGGAAGCAGAATCAAGTCAAAGAGAGAGAGGCTAGTTTGTAATCTAAGCACCATAGGAAGCCAATGGAGGATTTGAAAGCAGCAGAATGATATCTGATTTATGTTTTAAGGAAGATCACATTCAGGCCGGGCACGGTGGCTCACACCTGTAATCCCAGCACATTGGGAGGCCGAGGCTGACGGATCACTTGAGACCAGAAGCTTGAGACCAGCCTGGGCAACATGATAAAACCCCATCTCTACTAAAAATACAAAACTTAGCAAGGCGTGGTGGCACACATCTGTAATCCCAGCTACTCAGGAGGCTGAGGCAGGAGAATTGCTTGAATCTGGGAGGCAGAGGTTGTGGTGAGCTGAGATTGCGCCACTGCACTCCAGCCTGGGCAACGGAGCAAGACTCCGTCTCAAAAAAAAAAAAAAAAAGAATCACATTGACTGCTCTGTGAAAGGAAGGGTAGTGGAAAAAATATTTGAGAGGCCACTCCAAAGATGGATATAATAGACCTGGCAAGGGAAGGTGATGGCAGGGAGTGGGTGACAACTGTGGAAATGTAAGAAGTTATCAGGCTCAAGATCTACTTGGAAGGTAAAGCTGACAGAGCTTGCTAATGGATTGGATTTAGGGTGGGAAGGAAAGAAATCAAAGATGATCCTAGGAGTTGTGCCTGAACAACTAGGTGTATAGTGAATGGTGCCACAATGATAGAAAAATGTGGAGAAGAGCTGGTTTGGAGAAAGAGAGAACTCAGTGGTTTTATTTATTTATTTATTTATTTTTGAGATGGAGTCTCACTGTGTCGCCCAGGCTGAAGGGCAGTGGTGTGATCTCAGCTCACCGCAACCTCTGCTTCCTAGATTCAAGTGATTCTCCTGCCTCAGCCTCCCAGGTAGCTGGGATTACAGTCATGCGCCACGATGCCCGGCTAATTTTTTTTGTATTTTTACTAGAGACGGGTTTCGCCATGTTGGCCAGGCTGGTCTCAAACTCCTGATATCAAGTGATCCACCTGCCTCGGGCTCCTAAAGTGCTGGGGTTACAGGTGTGGGCCACCACATCCGGCCAGAACTCAGCAGTTCTACTTTGGACTTGTTAAATGTGAAGGGCTTAATGGAAATACAAGTAGAAATGTCTATCAGGCAATTGGATATATGATTCTGGAGCTCAGGACAGAGGTTGGATTCAAGACGTAAACTGGAGGGTCATTGGCATGAATAGAGGAGATTTGATGAGATCACATAGAAAGAAAGGGGAGAGAGGAAGGGAAGGAGATAGAGAGCCTATGGAACTGAGGAAAAAGCCCTGGGGCACTCCTACGTTTAGAGGTTAGGATAAGTGGATAAGCCAGCAAAAGAGATTAATGTAAAGTAGAACACCAAGAAAAAGAGACGACATTCAAGCCAAGATTAGAGAGTGTTTTAAGAAGTGATTGATGCACGAGAAATACTGAGAAATGACCACTGGATTTAGCCAGTTGGAAGTGGCCTTGGCAAGTGTTGATTCTTTGAAGGGGTGGAGACATAAATCTGAATGAAGTGGGTTGAAGAGAGAAGAGGAAATAAGGACAAAAAGTATAAACAATTCCTTCAAGAAGTTTTGCTGCTATGAAATGAAGCAGCAAAATAGGCAGGTATTGAAGAGAACAAGTGATAAAAGGGAGGGAGTATTAAGATGAGATGTAATAAAGCAATTTGATTTCCAGAGAGGATGAACCAAAGAGGGGGGAAAAGAGAGATAATTATAGAGATGAAGTCCTTGAGTAGAGGAAAGAATATGAGATCCAGAATAAAAGTGGAGTTCCAAGAAGGTGTTTCTGGATTTCTAATAAGTCTAATAGGTTCTTGATCAATTGGTTGGAAAAAATGAGAACTATAGGTTATTGTAGTTCTGCATATTAAAATCATCCTTCATGTATTATCTCACTGAATCATCATACTAACCCTGTGAGGTCACAACGATTACCCCAATTTTACAAATGAGAAAATATGATCTAGGAGATTAGATGAGTTGCTCAACGTCATACAACAAGTAAATGGGAAACTACTGTTAATTTAGGAGTACAAGAGAGGCATGAATAAAGTGTTATGGAGGAAGCGATGTCTCAAGCAACAAAACAGGTCAAAAGACAAGGAATGGCAAAGGGTGAAAGTTAAACTCATCCACCCAGGGATATATTTTATTTTATTTTATTTTATTTTATTTTATTTTATTTTATTTTATTTTATTTTATTTATTTTATTTTATATTTTATTTTATTTTATTTTTTGAGATGGAGTCTGGCCCTATTGCCCAGGCTGGAGTGCAATGGCACAATCTTGGCTCACTGCAATCTCTACCTCCCAGGTTCAAGAGATTCTCCTGCCTCAGCCTCCCGAGTAGCTAGGATTACAGGCGCCCGCCACCACGTCCAGCTAATTTTTTGTATCTTTAGTAGAGACAGGGTTTCACCATGTTGGCCAGGCTGGTCTTGAACTCCTGGCCTCGTGATCCACCCACCTCAGCCTCCCAAAGTGCTGCAATTACAGGCGTGAGCCACCGCACCCGGCCACCCAGGGATTTTATTTACGGGTTTTTGTTTTTAACTGGTGGATCTGGTGTTCCTCAGTTTCCACATTCTTTCCATAAAGAGGTCCCTTTCTTGGTTACCTTCTCCATAATCAGGTGCTGTAGGTAAATATAAATGCTAACTAAGAAGAATCCTATAAAAATTTCAAGGAGGCTGGGTGCGTTGGCTCACTCCTGTAATCCCAGCACTTCGGAAGGCTGAGGCGGGCAGATCACCTGAGGTCAGGAGTTTGAGACCAGCCTGACTAACATGGTGAAACTCCGTCTCTACTAAAAATACAAAAAAATTAGCCGGGCATAGTGGCGGGCACCTGGAATCCCAGCTACTCAGTAGGCTGAGGCAGGAGAATCACTTGAACCCGGGAGGCAGAGGTTGCAGTGAGCCGAGATTGTGCCACTGCACTCCAGCCTGGCGACAAAGAGAGACTTCGTTTAAAAAAAAAAAAAAAAAAATTAAGGAAATGTATTTACATCTTACTGTTTAAAAAGTCTCTTTTCTCTCTTCATTTTTTTTTTTTTTTTTTTTTTTGAGACGGAGTCTCGCTCTGTCGCCCAGGCTGGAGTGCAGTGGCGCGATCTCTGCTCACTGCAGGCTCCGCCCCCTGGGGTTCACGCCATTCTCCTGCCTCAGCCTCCCGCGTAGCTGGGACTACAGGCGCCCGCCACCTTGCCCGGCTACCTTTTTGTATTTTTAGTAGAGACAGGGTTTCACCGTGTTAGCCAGGATGGTCTCGATCTCCTGACCTCGTGATCCGCCCGCCTCGGCCTCCCAAAGTGCTGGGATTACAGGCGTGAGCCACCGCGCCCGGCCTCTCTCTTCATTGTTAATCCTGAAACACGCAAGAAATGTAACTCTTCAAAATTTCAGATTCTAATCAAAATCTAAGGTTGACCTACCTTAAACAGGACATTTGGTAATTGTATTAAAAACCACTCCCTTTTGTAGACAGAAGGAAACAGAAAACCATATCAGCCTATAGAAATGGTTGTAATGTTCTTTATAAAAATCCTTAAGACCACAGAATTCTCATTAACTATTTGCAGGGAGGAAGCAACTGGGCTGGGTCAAACAGGCTAGATCCAAAGGTAATCAAATCAAATTTTTGTTTCCAGGCCGGGCACTGTGTCTCAGGCCTATAATCCCAGCACTTTGGGAGGCCAAGGCGGGCAGATCATTTGAGGTCAGGAGTTCAAGACCAGCCTGACCAAAATGGTGAAACCCCGTCTCTACTAAAAATACAAAAATATTAGCCGGACATGGTGGCACATGCCTGTAGTCCCAGCTACTCGGGAGGCTGAGGCAAGAAAATCGCTTGAACCCGGGAGGCGGAGGTTGCAGTGAGCCGAGATCGTGCCACTGCACTCCAGTCTGGGCGACAGAGCGAAACACCATCTCAAAAAAAAAAAAAAAAAATTGTTTCCAGCCTTAAAATCCCACTGGATGTTATCTGCCTTTATACACTTTACAGTGTTTCAAGAACAAACTGTCACCAACTAGTTATTTTTTTCATTTAGGTCCAGAAAATGTATGTTATTTTTTTCTTCCTACCTCCCACATGCCAGCTAAAACCACTTATTTCCATTTATTCAAAGCTGTTTTCAAATATATCACCTCCAAAAAAAAGAAAGTTGCAAAACCATTAGCTTCTGTATAATCTCATATTTCTTTTTTCCTACATATTTCCTGAGTGATACAGCCTTCAAATTGAGTAATTTATATCTTGTCCAAAGAGCTTTGTACTGTTCTTTGTAGATGCTTTCTTGTTTTTTTCTTTTTTGCAGGTGCACGTGTTTGTATTGGTGATCATAGTCGGAGGAAAAATTCATCATTCTTTCTTCACTCTTAAAAATACATCATCTCTTACTTTTCAGTTTATACAGGGGCTTCCATGTTGGTCGGGGGAGTATGTATAGCTTTACAGATATAGATGTCCATTTATTCATCTATTCAACAAGCACCTATAGTGTTTTGGCACTGTTTTAGATGTGTGATAGACAGTAGTGAAGAAAAGTTGAATTCTGCCCTCAGAGATCTTAAATCCCAGTAGGGATGATAGGCAAAAATAACACAAACAAGTAGACACATAATATAATATCTGAAATGTCAGTAGATACATAGCATAGTGGTAAGTGCTATGTTACAAAAATAAAGCAGGGCAAGAGCAGTATAATATCTTGTTTAAAAATAGCAGATGAGATCAGAAAATCTATGATACAATGTGGTGACTATAGTTAAAACCAAGGTATTGTATTCTTAAAATTTGTTGAGAGTAGATTTTAAGTTTTCTTACCACAAAAAATTATGTATGTGAGCTAATGTATTAATTAGCTTGATTTAGCTATTTCACAATGTATACATATTTCGAAATAACATGTTGCATATGATAAATATACAAGATTTTTATTTGCCAATTTAACAACTACTTAATTTAAAAAAATATATAGCAGATGAGATGACCATATAGAATATGGCTCTGGAATTAAACTGCCTGGATTTTAATCCTGGCTCTGATACTTATGAGCTTTGTAACCTTAGGGAGGTTATTTAACCATTTGTATGACTCAATTTGCACAACTATAAAGTGGGGATAATATAATATCTACCTCAAAGAGTTGCTGTAAAGACTAAATGAGTTAAAATATGTAAAACAATGGCAGGGCACCATTGCTTACACCGGTAATCCCAGCACTTTGGGAGGCTGAGGCGGGCAGATCACTTGAGCTTAGGAGTTCCAGACCAGCCTGGGCAACATGGCAAAACCCCATCTCTACTAAAAATACAAAGAAAATTAGCTGGGCATGGTGGTGCACCCCTGTAGTCCCAGCTACTCAGGAGGCTGAGGTGGGAAGATCACCTGAGCCCAGGAGGTAGAGGCTGCAGTGAGCTGTCATTGCACCACTGCACTCCAGAGCCCGGATGACAGAGTGAGACCCTGTCTCAAAAAATAATTATAATAAGGCCAGGCCCAATGGCTATTGTCTGTAATCCTAGCACTTTGGGAGGCCGAGGTGGGTGGATCACCTGAGGTCAGGAGTTCAAGACCAGCCTGGCCGACATGCCGAAACCCCGTCTCTACTAAAAATACAAAAATTAGCCAGGTGTGGTGGCATGCACCTGTAATCCCAGCTACTCAGGAGGCTGAGGCAAGAGAATCCCTTGAACCTAGGGGGCGGAGGTTCCAGTGAGCCAAGATTGCATCACTTCATTCCAACCTGGGCGAAAATAGCGAAACTCCATCTCAAAAAATAATAATAACAATTATTATTATAAACTATTAATATTAAGAACTGGAAGTGATGGGGGTCCTATTAAAGTTTAATGAAAATCAATCTGAGGAGGTGAATGAAATGAAGGAAACAAATCTTGTGATGTCTACCAGACAGAACCTACCAGGCAGAAGAAAAAGCACACGGAAAAACAGATGAGGTTGGTATGGCTTGAGCAGAATGAGTGGGTAATAGTTGTAGGGAATGTGGTAAAAGAATGGAGTTGGGCCAAATCAGCTAGGGCCTTATAGGTCATAGAAAAACTTCAGGTGGTATTCTAAGAGTGATGGGAAGTCATCAGAGGGCTTTTAGCTGAGCAGTGTCATGACCTAATGTTTAGAAGGATTATCCTAGCTGCTATGTGGAGAATAGGCTAAAAGGGGCAAGACCCCTAGTTGTTAAAAACATGTACCAGCACACTACTGGATTCAAGATATACTAATAAATAGAAAAAGGCAAGGTGTGGGACAAAATGCGTGATATACTACCATTTGCATTTT
>NW_026652298.1:20672786-20789665 GCF_009828535.3 Hylobates moloch | reverse complement strand
GTGCTGGGATTACAGGTGTGAGCCACCGTGCCTGGCCAAAATACTATATATATTAAGCAATTTTCTTTTCTCTTTCTTTCTGATAAATCAATGGTAATTTAAAAACTTAATCCTTAGAATATAAGATATCAAGGTACAGTTGATACCAGGAATTTAAAAAAATCTATTCAGAACTCAAACTGGATTTGTTTGCTCTAGTTCTTTGAGCCCCTCTCTGAAGCAAATAAATGCCCACCAAGGCTCTGAAGCCTATGGGTGGGGGAAGGAAAGTAGAGAGGAAAGAGGAGGCAGAAGAAAAGAAAAACCTATGCTAAATATTACCAATTTTTGACCTGATAAATAAATATATATATATATATGAAGCCAAAATTCCTTAAAATACCTTTCTTCATACTGATATAAATGAATACAGAGTGGGAGAGGAAAGACCTTCCCTATAGTAGAATGCCAACTTAAAAATGTGGAAAAACGCAATTTGGTAATCCACATAGTAATAATTGACTCAAGGCAAGAAAAATCAATAAATGCTAAAACTACTGGAGGTGTAATGAGGAAAAAAGGATACAGTATTTGCAAGTTTCAAGTATTGGCCTGCAAGATACTTATTAATTGCAGAGAAAGTAGTAACTACATTTGAGAAACACGGTAGATAGCACCTTAATCAAGAGATCAAAGTTGACATTACTAATAATGGTACCAATTGGTATGTTTCCCCTGTAGAATAGTATTTTTGCCAACAATGCATATTTCTGGATCCAATATTAAGGAAACAGTAGATGAACAAAAGTCATGAGACATTCTACAAAATAATTGGTTTTTCCTCTTTAAAAATGTCAGTCATGAAAGACAATGATCGAGGAAACTTTCCAGATTGGAAATAAAGAGACAAATCCAACTGGATACAGTGAGTGACCTGGGAATTTTCTTCGCAAAGGTTGCAAATTGAGTCTTAATTTTGACCATTTTTCTATGGCTATGTAGGAGAATATTTTAGGACATACAGTTTGAGGTATTTATGGATAAAGGGGCCTTCTGTAACTTACTCTCAGGTGTTTCAGGGGGAAAAAGAGTTGTAGTTATTAACATTTATTTCTCTGTAAAAAATTACCCCAAAATGTAGAGGCTAAGTACAATATTTACTCAATAATATTTACCCAAGTGAATACCTTATATATGGTTTTTATAGAAACCAAGATGTTCAACAAGTAAAATGATAACTGTAGCATATCCATATAATGGAAAACTACTTAATAATAAAAAGGAATGAGCCATTGATTCATACAGAGCTAATGAATCTTAAATGAATTTTGCTAAGAAACCAGATTCAAAAGGCTATATGATTCAATTTCTATGATATTGAAAAGACAAAACTATAGAGTTGGAAAATAGATCAGTGCTTGCCAAGGAAAGGTGAGTGATTGACTACAAAGGGCCTGTATGAAGAAGGAGTTTAGGGTGATGGAACTGTTTTGTATAGTGCTAGGGTAGTGAAGACATGTCTTGCTACGTTTGTTAAAATAGAAGTTTTACTGCAAACAGATTTAAAAAATTAATTGGGAAATCGGGGGACGTGGGAATCCAAGTATGAAATGCAGATTGAGAGAAGTGAAATTTAACTGTATTTGTCATGACCTCATCAGAAGCAGTGATGAAAAAAGGAGCTGACCTAAGTAACTTTGGAAAATTTGCAAAGTGTAATTTGTAATTTGAAAATTTGCAAAGTGGTGTAATTCTGAAACTACATGTTTACCAGAGTCGAACAAATAAGTAAACACACTGAAGATAGTTGGAGCTAGGTTTATTACTTTCAGAAAAATAAATTATAAATAAGTAAAAGTGAGGGTGGAGGGGGAAGAGACTAGAATGGATTGTAGCTGAAGATATTTGAAGTTATGTTTATTTTCCTATAGTAATAGAGAAATGTAGATTATGTGGGTATACATGGGTTCGTATACACATATTTCCTTGCCCTGCTCACTGAGAGGACTAGAACAGTGGCAGTAGCAGTTAACTCACACAGTGGCCCAATCTTGGTTTCTAAATGCCATCCTCCAATAAAAAGAACCAGGACTTCTTAGGGAAACAGCCAATTCTAGGGCTGGGGCAGGAAATATACAAGATGGGCCTGGAGCATCATATAGTGCCAGAAAGTAAAGAAGTGCTACAAAATAAAAAAGGGTGGGAGTATGTCAAAAGTACACTGCTAGGTGCAATGGCATGTGCCTGCAATCCTAACTACTTGGGAGGCTGAGGCAAGAGGATCACTTGAGCCCAGTTTGAGCCCAGCCTGGGCAGCATAGCAGGACCCTGTTTCTAAAACTAGCAAACAAACAACCCCTCCCCACAGACACACGCACAAACAGGAATCAATCTGAAAGTGTTCCGAATAGTCTAACCCAGAACAAGGTGGGCAATGAAATAATGATAGTATTAGATTATAATCCAAAGAATACAACAAATATTCACGAATCCATACTAACATAAATTATTAGATAAACAGATAAATAAGAGAGAAGGAACAGTCTTCTTTAGAGAGGAATTCCAAATAGGATATGTAGTGCTCCCCCTTCCAGGAGGTGAGGTTTAATTCTTGTCCTCCAGAGTGTTGGCTGAACTTGATTAGCAGTTCAGACATTTGAAACTGATGGTACGAAGACCTTAAGGTTCTCCTCACTTTGTGATGAAGGAACAGAGAAGTCATGTGGCAGGGGGAGGGGGAAGGGGAAAAGGAGAGAAGGAGAGAGGGAGGAGAGAGGGAGAGGGAGTGTATTTCCCAAAAGAGGAAGAGGGGAGAGGGAGAGGGAGACTCAGCTGGGAGATACAGAAAGGGCCAGATGACACAGAAACCTGTGAAAATTTGATAGGCCCAAAAGAGCTATAAGAAACAAACAATCTTAGTATGTCAAGTATTTCTGCAAAGTATTGGGAGCAGAGGTTGGAGAATATATGTTTAAGGGACGTTGGGATTAAAGGAAATAAAGACATCTGAAAGGTAGGAGAAAGGCTTAGGTAAATTTCAGTTTACATATACAGGTTATCTTTTATGTTTCCTAAGAAGAAGATAGAAGCTTTCTGAGATATCCATCAATCTTCCTATTCAACAAAATCGTTTTTGTTGGGTCCAGGTGTGGTGGCTCATGCCTGTAAACCCAGCACTTTGGGAGGCTGAGGTGGGTGTATCACTTGAGGTCAGGAGTTCAAGGCCAGCCTGGCCAACATGGTGAAACACTGTCTTTACTAAAAATATTTTAAAAATTAGCCAGTGTGGTGGCGCACTCCTGTAATCCCAGCTACTCGGGAGGCTGAGCCAGGGGAATCACTCGAACCCGGGAGGCAGAGGTTGTAGTGAGCCAAGATCACGCCACTGTACTCCAGCCTGGGCGACAGAGTGAGATTACATCTCAAAAATCAAAATCAACAAAAAAAAATTTTTTAATTGGGACATTATTATTCAATATTAAATACAAAGCTACAGGAATTTAACTTTCAGCCACAAAACAAATTTGCGGTAGACAGAATGGATTAACTGAACAGTAAATGTATTTATTAATACCACACATCCCACCATTTATGTGCAAACTTCTGGTAGATAGAAAAATTTGAAATAGTCATCTATTTTTTTTTTTTTTTGCCAGATTTGCAAGTAAGATTAAATTGGCGGCTTTGGAAGATTAGAAAAAGTAACAACGCCAAATAAAACTTTCTTCTGATA
The DNA here is from genome assembly GCF_009828535.3 of Hylobates moloch. Classification (NCBI taxonomy): domain Eukaryota; kingdom Metazoa; phylum Chordata; class Mammalia; order Primates; family Hylobatidae; genus Hylobates; species Hylobates moloch. Next base: position 20,785,953 of record NW_026652298.1, on the reverse strand, counting down.
ATATGATGATTAACTGGAATGGCAATTCCTATCAGAAAGCCACAGAAGATAGCTTAGTACTGATCTCTGGTGCAGCAGAAAGCCTGAAAAATAGATATTAAATAACTCCATTTGGCTGGTTGCCAACAAACACTTGAGGAGCTCCTGTCTTTATCAGTCATCTTTAATTTGGGATTATGACCATTCATTCCTTTGGCTGATGAAACTATAAGACTTAACCAAATTAGATAATGGGTTAAGGACTAGTGGGCATCTTGTTCCTTCATTAACCCTGAGTGAGTCTTAACTGAATGTCTCTCTTGTTTCTTTCCCACCCCTGATGTGTGAGCCCAATCAGAGTGGGGAAATGCTCCCCACAGCAACAGCGTGCAGTCTTGACTGCCATCATCAGGACTCTATGCTGTGGCATAGCAAACCTCACAGTCAGACAGGAACAAGCAACCATCAACAGATATATCAGGCCTTTGGACAATAATCACCTGTATCAGTCTGATACTTGAGCTCTGTGTTGGTAACAACTTACCTAAAGATGGGTGGCAGTGACAGTAGAGTATTTTTGTTAAAGCATGGGCTCTTGAGTCACACTGATCAATTATTTGGGTTCAAATCCTGGTTTCATTACATACAACTTATTTGCTTCTCTGTGAGCCAGGAATAATAGAACTTACCTCAGAGGCTGTCAAGATTAAATGAGTTACTATACGTAAAACACTTAGACATGTCCTCATTCATTCAACAAATATTTACTGAGCATTTACTTTGTTTCAGGAATTGTTCAGGGCACTGGAGATACTTGAGCAAACAAAATACACAAAGCCTCTGACATCTTGTGAACTGTACATGCTATTTTGTTATTGTTGTTAAAAGGGAACTTCAATTTCCCAAGAACTCTCTGGGTCCTTGCTAACTCAAAGTGGGTGAGGTCCATAAACAAACAATGAGGCATCACCCGGGAGCCTGTGAGAAATGCACAATCTCAGGACCAATCCAGACTTAATGAATCAAAAGATGCATTTTAACAAGATTCTCAGGAGACCCACGTGTACATTAACGTTTGAAATGTCCTGTCTATATCATAAACACTGTACTTGGACTTAAGGAAATATCTTGAAGGTTTCCTGCATTCCAAGGTGAGAATGGCATTGAAATTTTAAAACTGCTCTAAAAAATGTTTTCAAGATTATTTTCATGTAAAAATGCATGTTGAAGTAAGTGAACTTAAGGGGTGGAAATATGCTTATTATATGTATATGCCTTACATTCCTACAAAATACTGTTTTGATACTAACATTTCAGGGTTAATCTAGGTAAATGGCTCCCTCTAATGGAAATATTTTGATTTATACATCACTGGGTATAGCTTAAGCTTAGAGTCCTAAGAGAATCTCAAGAAAAATAAAACTCATTTTAAGAATCTTAAGGAAAATGTGCATGCCTACAAAGGACAAATAACGGATGAGGTTTAACTAAAACAGAAATGCTTGTAAAATCCTAGCATACATGGGAAAGACTTAGTAACCTTCAATTCCTTTCTTTTCACATATAAAGAGTGGGCCTTCGAACAAGTGCTAACTTTTAAACCGTAAGGAAGTGTTAAGAGCATCTCAGATGTACTTTTCTAGTTGGGAATATGTGCCTTCAAAGTGAAAAAGTGAAAGTACTTAAGGAATTTTGTCAGTAAAGATGACAAAATTTCAACAGTAAGAACGTCAATTACTTTTGCACCAACCTAATATATTATCTGTCCTTGTAGAAAATATTGAATACTTGAGTTTAACAACAAAAGCTCTTATACTCTTTAGTTCCCAAGAATACTGGATTAGAAATGATCTTGAGTTAACACATCATATATGTTGTGTTGTTATAAATTTGCCTTTTTAGGATGGACATGGTGGCTCATGCCTGTAATCCCAGCACTTTGGGAGACCGAGGCAGGTCAATCACCTGATGTCAGGAGCTCGAGACTAGCCCGGCCAACGTGGTGAAACCCTGTCTCTACTATTAAAAAAAAAATTAGCTGGGCATGGTGGCGGGCACCTGTAATTCCAGCTACTCAGGAGGCTGAGGCAGGAAAATCTCTTGAACCGGGGAGGCGGAGGTTGCAGTGAGCCAAGATTGTGCCACTGCACTCCAGCCTGGGTGACAAGAGCAAAACTCCATCTCAACAAACAAACAAGCAAACAGACAAAAAACAAACAAAAAAACCTGCCTTTTTTCGCAGTCTTAGTTCTATTATAAAAGGCAAATTTGCTAAAAAAAAATAATAATAATAAAGATACGCTGCCATTGCATGGTAAGCAAATAGGTCTTCTCTGGTGCAATGAAGTTATGTGTGAAATGAGTATTTACGTACCATTTAAAGAATATCCATGTGCCCACCACCCAGGTACACAGATGTTCATGATTGTATTCTCAGCTCTGCTTCAAAGATGTAACCATCTTAATCTTGTATTATACATGCATCACTATGTATTTTTTGTTTGTAAACTTCGATATAAATGGCTTCTCTTTAGGTACAGAATTGAGACTGGCTTTTTTGGCCAAGCTCTATTTTAAAAATTTGCCCATTCTTTCGGGCATTTGAGTTATTCCTTTTTGTTTTTTTTGCTATTACAATGCTGATATACATTGTTTCCTGGCACATATGTTGTTATTCTAAGGCAAATATACACTGTACATACACCTTGGGGGTAGAACATAAGTCTAGGGGTAGGCATAGGTTTTAGCCTATGCAAGTGCTCAACTTTACTGGGTAATGGCAAATTGGTTTCCAAAGTAGTTGGACTAAATCATTACTGTAAGTTCCTATTCCTCCATCATTCATCCTAACAATTGATAGAGTTTTCAATTTTTGCCATTTCAGTGAATGTGAAGATATTTAACACCTTTCGTTTATGGAGGTTATCATGCAGGTTACTTAGGGATGATTTATAGGTCAAACTATACACACACACACACACACACACACACACATTTTAAATATATTAGTAATTTATAAGTTCCCTTCATGTTGTACTAATTTACTCCCACTAGCGATGTATGAATGTGTTTTTGTATTCCCTAGGTAAGAGTATGTCCTCAGCCTCTTCCACCTTTAATGTGTGACCTATACTAAATTTCAGTTGATTGGAGTGACTATCTTTAAAACTTAAATTCAAACTAGTCAACTATACATACTCATTGCCTACTTTTCTATTGGGCCATCCTGACTTGTAGTGCTTTATAGATTAGAACATTACCATTTTCTGTGAAAGGAGTCTGCCAAGTTTTTCCCAAGCTTTACTGTCATGCAGACTTTTGTCGTTTTTTAAGACAGGGTATCATTCTGCTGCCCGGTCTGGAGTGCAGTGGCATGATCATAGCTTAGTGCAATCTTCAACTCCTAGGCTCAAGTGATCCTCCCGAACCAGCCTCCCAAAAGTAGCTAGGACCACAGGTGTGCGATACTATGCTCGGCTAATTTTATTTTTTGTAGACATGGGCATCTCCCCAAGTTGCCCAGGCTGGTCTTGAACTCCTGGGCTTAAGCAATCCTCCCAACTTGTCCAACCAAAGTGCCACAGCGCCAGGTAATTTTTGTATTTTGTAGGGATTGGGTTTCACCATGTTGCTCAGGCTAGTCTCAAACTCCTGAGCTCAAGATCCACCTGCCTTGGCCTCCCAAGGTGCTGAGATTATAGGCATGCGCCACACCTGGCCTTTTTAAAATCATACTTTAAAGTGCCATAAAATAGTTTCCAAATATACTAGTGTATTTAGATGTTTCTAAACTTAGTTCTTCTAAGCTGCCTATTCATCCATCAGTTTTAATTCCTGAAGCCATAATTTAAAAGAATGTCAAACTGGTATTGTCCCACACTCATTGTTTTAACAATTTTTCTGCCTTATCTTACTTTTTCATATGAACTCTAAAATAATCTCATCTAATTACAAAAACTTTCTACATCTCCCATAGCAATACAAAAATCTGCCAAAATGACCTTCATGCTACAAATGTAATTCTCACTGCAAACAATATACATCACAATACTACGCTCCTTTTTTAGTCAGCTCTCAGACTTTAATGTTGAGTGCTACAGGGTTAGTCCCTACCATATTTAATTGTTCCAGTCCTCAGATGATGTTCTTGTTCAATGATTTGAAACAGTATTTATACACCAACTTCCAGCTTTCTTCTTCAGCCAGGTTATCTCCCTGAACTCCCAACTGCCTACTCTACTTCTCGTGGATGTCTCAAACCAAATGCCAGATCTTTCCTACTCTGGTTAAGGTAAATTGCACCCTTCCAGCTGCTCAAGTCAGACCAAAAGTCTTAAGAGCCATCTGTGATTCTTCTCTCCACAATCCAAATCCAGTATGTTGACAAATGTTGATTCCTCCTTAAAACATATCTAGATATCCAGCCACTTTTCACCTTCCCCACTACCACCCTGATTCAAGCCATTGATAACTCTTCCCTGTTCATAATAGCATCCCCTAAAGGGTCTACTTGCTTCGACTCTTGTGCTATAGTCTATTCTCAATTACATCACTTTTCTAACACAAAACCCTACAATGGCCCTTTACTTCATTCAGATATAACACCTATACCATCTGGCCTTCCAGTTATCTCTTAGATCTACTCTACTCTTCTCCCTTACTCTGGGTGCTCAAATTAGAACCCTCTCATTTGTTTTACACAAACGCATTACGGTTCTTGGGACATCTGTCCTTATTGTTCCCTTTACCTGAAGTATTCTTCCTCAGACATCCATCATTTCTTCAGCTTTTTGCTCATATGACGACACCCTCTCAGACCTACCTGCTTACTCCATTTGAAAAAGCAACCTCCTCCACTCTATCATCACCTTCCATCTCCTTCTTTCCTTATGGGCACTTGCCACCATTAACACACTACCATCTGTCTTCCTAAAAGAGAATGTTAAGCTCCATGAGATCATGGAACACTGCCTGCAATATAAGACTCAAATTAACTGTTAAATATGTAATATAAAAACCTAGATTTGGTATATAAAATTTCCTAAAGTTAGAAAATCATGCTATTAAATCACAACTTACAGCACACATGACAGAATCCACTGAAGTTGGTGCTGGATATGAAAACTAGTACAATTTAACTGAAAGGTAATTTGACTAGACCAACTACCTTTGACCTGCTAGTTTCACTAAGAAATCGCTAGATGTTTGCAAACATTTAAGCATTGCGACTCTCATTACAACTTTATTTCTAAGAGTGAAAAATTAGAAATAACTTCTGAATGTCCAACAACAGTAAGATAGTTGCATAAATTGCTTATAGAATAATATGTAGGTATGTCCATGTATATTAACAATTCTGGATATAACTAAAAACACAAATTCACCATATATTTATATATGTGCACAGGAATATCAACAGCAGTTATCACTAGGTAATTGTATTACAATTCATTTAACTGTTCACTGTCTTTCTTAAAATTGTTTCAAGTTCTTCAAGAAGTAACACAAAGCTTGAAAAGAATACTTAAGATTCAAATCATCAGAGTAAGACTGCCATAACATGCATATAAGTGAACTGACTGGTACAAAAACCTAAAGGGTCTCAGTATAACAACTCTTCTCTGTATTGTTCTTGCCAATGGTTTAGAAATTGTGTTAAATTTACAAATTGTGGCCAGGGGCGGTGGCTCACACCTGTAATCCCAGCAATTTGGGAGGTAAAGGTGGGCGTATCACTCGAGGTGTTCACTCGAGGTCAGGAGTTCGAGACCAGCCTGGCCAACATGGCCAAACTGTCTCTACTTAAAAAAAAAAAAAAAAAAATTAGCCAGGCGTGGTGGTGTGCGCCTGTAATCCCAGCTACTTGGGAGGCTGAGATGGGAGAATTGCTTGAACCTAGGAGGCGGAAGTTGCAGGGAGCAGACGTGCCACTGAGGACTGGGAGACAGAGCGAGAGTCCTCTCAATTAAAAAAAAAATTTACAAATTGTGATGCGTAAATTATTTGTGTCTATCTGAATACTGGAGATGTTTCAGGAGGTTCTTAAACTTTTACATCAAATTAACACAACTCAGAAATTAAGAATTTTAAAAATGACAGAGCTTTGGCAATTCCATATTCCACTGTATAAAACACGAAGGAAATTCAAAGTTAGCTGTGTAGTTCCTACTGCCACTTTTCCAATCATTCTTAAAGAATCACGTGAAATTGTGGAGTCATACTGATTATGAACTCATTACAAGAATGCCCGCCAGTCCAAGAATTGTTAAGCCAGCCTTATTCATTTATCATTGCGATGGTTTAATCACCTGAACTGAAAAGAAAAAGATCATTTGCATAAAATGAGTAGGGCTTTAGTATCACTAAAATATTGACGACTTAGAAAAGACTTTTGGTTTCTAATCTTGAACAAGAATTAGGATGACTTTAATTATCTTTTCCCCACAACCTAAGTCCTAAAATTCTGGAATATTAAACTCTTGAGGCTGTGTTTTATAACATGATATCCAAGTTCCATTTTTATTTTCTTGTTAACACAACAGAAGTATCTCAAATATTTTCTTGGCCAGGTAACAAAGAAAAAGAAACCCAAGCCTCACTTCTCTTAAGAGTTTTGGAATTGTACTGATCTAATCTTAGGCTCTTTCCTATTCTAAATCTCAAATAAAAGACTGTATGACAACGCTGGGCACGGTGGCTCACAGCTGTAATCCCAACACTTTGAGAGGCCGAGACAGGTGGATCACCTGAGGCCAGGAGTTCGAGACTAGCATGGCCAACATGGTGAACCCCCATCTTTACTGAAAATATAAAAGTTAGCCAGGCATGACGGCACATGCCTTAATCCCAACTACTTGGGAAGCTGAGGCAGGAGAATCGTTTGAACCCGGGAGGCAGAGGTTACAGTGAGACAAGACTGTGCCACTGCACTCCAGCCTGGGCAACGGAGCAAGACTCCGTCTCAAAAACAAAAGACAAAAAACAAAAAAAAAAAAACATACGACAGTTATGCACACATACTTCCTGAAATGTGTTAATACATTTAATTAGTAACATGCAACTATATTAATGGATTACAACCTGAAGAAAAAATTACTTTTATAAACGTTAATTTCCCAAATTACAAATCTTAACTGTTTGAAGGATAAACAGGAAGCCTTAATGGGACATACATTCATACACACTCATGCAATCTCTCCTTACATCAACATTTTATATTCACAATTTCACCTTTAATTCCTTTTAGAGAATAGTATCTCCCCCATCCTCAAACAGCGGAACCTAGAATCAACTGTTTAAAACACATCAAGGAGTTAAGTTAAAATGTGGAAAAATAGGTTTTTACTATACTATACAAACAAGAAAACACTTGTTTTAAGAAATAAATGATGCTCAACAAAAGTGTACTAATGTGTAAGCTAAGGAAAAAACAAAACCTCAAACTGAAAACAAGGAAAAAAATCCCAAAAAACATAAGGCTTATCTAGACCCAAAATGGGGTAAGAGGGAAAAAGAAAACTCATTTCCTTTCATTAAAAATCAGAGTGCAACATCTATAGTTAAACAACTTTATTAACATAGTCAAGCAGTGATTAACATTCACATCTATTATGTCACATCATACAAATGTAAATACAAAATTACTACAGTACAATATATATTCTCTGCATGATCCAAAATATTTGGTGGCCCCAAAAAACTCTCTTTAAAATTCAGCAGCTTATCAAAAATTAAAACCGTATTCTATTTAAAATGGAGATCTGTTAGCACAGAGTTAGACTTCAAGAAGTATCAATTTAGTACAGTTTGAGAAGTTGCAGGAGGATATGTTTGAAGGACACATTCTAACATAGTGTGGCAGGTACAGGAAACATCAGATTTAAAGCTTTTAAGCATAACTCATACAACCTAAGTTGTCAGCAGAAAGATCCAGTTATTTATAACTAAAGCTAATGCTACTAAATTATTGCACCCAATGTTAACATATTAAGTGTAAAACTGTTTTGTAATATGAAGTGATTTACCACGTTTAAACATCTCTTCTCACAAGATGATCATCTATTAAGTAAAACTAATTATACAGTATTGTCTAATTATTATCTCCATAAAAATCACTGAAGCTCAATTTGCTTATATATCCACAAAGGAAAACAACAACAAAGTAATATGCGGAAAGTACAGTGGAACCCCTTTATGAGGCCGATATTAGAAGGGGACCAACACTGCCTTATAGGCTAACCATGTTATAATAGGCTTTTAAAAAGATGTAACACCTGCAAAATAGCCAATCTTGAATAATACCAAGCCACAGTATAAGGAAATTCTATGGTAGATAAACAAAAACTGCTTTTCTTATTAGTGATACACTGCTTGGCAAATAGATTTGGCTTGGTTTTAAAATGTATGAGGTGAAAAAAAATTACCATTTTAACTTCTTTCAAAGTCATGCATACATTCAGCTATTATGCATCTTTTAAAAAACAATACATTCTGGGATACAAACCACAATGAACAATTGTGTAATTTAAATGTATACCTTAAAAAGTAATATGTATAATAACTAGGCATAAAGAATTATCTACGTTAAGTAATGCTAATGGGTGAAAGATCTATGTAAGACTGAAAAAACTAGTCACAACTCACCTGGAAAGCCTAAAGGTGAATAAAACTAACTTTTATGTAAAATTTAATTTTAGAGAGGCATTAGAAGTATCTCCATATTTAATACAGTATAAAATGCACTAAGTTGGTATACAATGCTATATTGCATGGTATTATTACCAGGTAATATTGTTAACAACACAGCTCATTATTGATCTGACTTTTCACTTAGATTATCCCAGGCCCTTAACTATCTGAAGACCAGTTTTCTTAAATGTTCCAAGGCCTATACTTCATTAACAACACTAGTAGCAACAGTTAGTTTCCCCGCCTTGTATTATTTGCAAAAATAATTCAGTAAGCAAAGCTGTGTGTGTTTTAAAGTACTATCAAAGGAAGGACTTAAATTGCAGTTATGCATGATACACTCTTCCCCTGGGAAGAATGCTTTTGCACCATTATCTGTTAATACATTCAATATGAATAATACAGATTAACCATATGAAGCAAAAAACCACTTTTTCCTCATGGCAAAGGACTTAAATTTAGACTAAGAGTTTAAGATGTAATTAATTTATTTCTGGCATTTCTGCTAGGCAGAATAGTTTTATATAGGGGAGAAAAACTTCCACTTTCCTATTTTGAGAGTTTGAAGAAAATGACGACCAAAAGTAGCTCATTTTCAGGTAAACCTGTATGCAAAAGGCTTGTCAGGAGGGCTTTATACCACCCCAGCCTGCTAGAATATTAGGAAAAAAATCAGACTAAATGGAAAGATTCTCAATGAAATACACTAAAAAACAAAGAATGTAACTAGGATGACCCTTTATAAGCATGTCACCAAAGCAAAAACAATACAAGAGTATTCACCTGAGATAAAACTTTTATCTGAATATTTTATAACTGAGTAGACAAAGCATTTCAAGAGGAAAATCCATTGAAATTAGTTTAAAATATACATCTGATCCTATTTTACAATATATGCAATTTAAGCAATTCAGATCAATGAAAAAGTCTTAACCAAAAAAATCACAGTGTTTATCAATATGTTAATTACAAAATGTATGCTACTTGTTTTGTTTTTAAGATGTAATGGCTTGGTTAAGTGTTTTAAAATCTATTCTTCTGAAATCTAACTTGCGTAACAAAATCAAGTAGCAATAATGTAAAGCATCAGAACTGGCTCTTAAAAGATTATTTACATGTTGATTATTTGGGAAATAACCAACCAAAAAATATAAAAGTGATTTTTTTTTTTACACAGTATGAAGTCGTTGAAGAGATTAGACAATACAAAAAGCAAAATTCTTTCCTGAATAAATGAATACCTGTGGCACTAAGTTCACTCGCTAATGGACTGTAACATGGAACTGCCAAACATGCATTTAAGTTATATTAATTACACTTTCTGTTTCCAACTTAGGTTGATCAGCAGCTTTGTTCTGTTAGAATCCTTCAAAGAGAGAAGCTCAAACAGGAAAAAGAAGGCATATATAAAACAGTAAACACTGACCTCCTGAGGTTCCTACAACATAAAAATATTCAAGTAGAAATCTACATCACTTAGCAGCGGCTATTTCTGTAGTTGAGCACACTAACAGCATTTTAGTGTGTAAGGAGCAGATGAAGTAAGCCGTGCTTTAAGCATGCCAAGAGGCAGAAACACTGGAATGTAACAAAGACAAACTCACAATTTCATAGACATTCAGTCAACATTCAAAACTATTAAGACTACACCACAAGAATTAAGTTGCTTTATATATATCCCATGATGTATTAGGTTTTATCAGAATAAATGCTAAATCAGAGCTTACCTCAAAAGATAACTTAAATGGCTTCTGCAAATTCCTGTTCTACACTATGTATCTGAAATATAAATTAGGAAGAAACAATAACCTCAAAGGGAAAAAAAATACACAAAAAATCCCAACTCAAATTCAGGTTGCCAGTCATATTTCCCTAATTTTATTTTCTATTTTCAAATTAAATTTCATTTAAATTAAAAAAAAAGTCAAGTGACTACTAAACTGGGTGCATTTTTAATAGTGTTATTCATCTGCCTAACTGGAAACTAATTTTTAACGTGACAGGTGACAATATTGCCTTTAGTCAATACAGAATTGCCAACCACAGGTTCAAATAACTTTATTGAAGATTGTTATGTGTTTGTTTTAAATTGAATTTGGTCATTTCAATTTAAAATACTATTTATTCCAGAATATTAAACTATCTCTCATATTATTCTAAGTATTTGAAGCACTACAGAATAACCTAAGAATAAAACAGCTACTCTACTCAGTTATTAAAGACTAACAGGGAGGCAAATTTTGAGCTCCCAGTGAAGCAATGGTACTAGAAAACAAAATGCTGTATACCCTTTGAATCCAACTTAAAATTTTAAAAATATCAGGCACTATAAAATAATTTAATTTCAGGCTCTACAGACTGAAATTGCAAAGCCAAAGTAGAGGAAAGGTGAAAGAACATGTTAAAAAACAGAACAAAACAAAACACACACACACACATAACAAAAACCTTTCTACATGCTACCATGCATTTGAAATTTTTGAAACAGTATAAATTCACACGCACACAGCTCAAACTTCAGTGCAATGGCTGTATCATTCAACACTTTTAGAGAATAGAACCATGCAAAGAGGAGCAACTGCTTATAAAAATGGTTATTCAGTATTTATTCTGCAATGCAAAGGTGACAAACTAAAATATAAAAAGGCTGTTATGGCTTAACATTTTTGTTGCAGATTAAATATGCAGCATTGAAAAATGGAAAGGCGTGGCTTCATCTCTGACCAGCAGAGTTAAAAAGAAAAATCTCTCCATTTTCCTTCATCATCATGGGATACACTGTTCAGGCAATCCAAATTAATAAAGACTTGCACTTTCATATGAACACAAGATCAAGTGTACCAGTTAGGTTTTCACATTCACAGTATATAAGAAAATACACATGGAAGGAAAAGTAAAGGGTTAACTTAACAAGGATTTATTCACAGGAATACATGTAAGTAGAGAAAAATAACAGAAAAGCTAAACAAATGAAATGAAGAGGATCCAAACCAACTTTCACTCTGTAGCTTTTAACTTGCACCCTGTGTGCATATATCTAGGGCACAGAGGGCCACCAACATGCGCCACAATACAGTGTAGGAACCCTGCATTACATCCATTAACTTAAACATATCTTTAAGATCATGCTTTGAACAAAAAAAGGGAAGCTTAGAAGGCAGTATGTTGAGTGGGAATAAACATTGAAATATAGCAATCATTTTTCAACTTCTACAATTGTCTTTATGTGCCAACTAACATTTATGCAGCCTTTTACAGATCTTTTACCATGTAATTTAAATTTTAGAAGTTTTGATAAAATCACTAGTAGTATATAACCATGCAGAAAGCACATCACACTGACAGCACAGAGGCAAAGATTTTGCACAGGTATATCAGCTTTCCACATTGTGCAGGTTACACACAATACAATATCAATCTTATTCCTAACAGATCCTAAAAAAGATATTTCAAGGCCTACCTGTAAACTACAGTACTTTATTATATCTATATTCTTAATAAAAATAAAATCCACAAATCTTAAAAAGGAACTTTAAATGCAGGGCTATACTGAATTGGTAAACTGCAACACAAACTGGCGCAACATAGGTAAATGAATACCAATCTCACTCTATGTGATGCAAGCATGCTACTTTCCCACTAATTTAAATTACTTTCAACCACTATGAGCCAGAATGCATGCCTGAACCTTAAACTGCACTTTAAAAAGTAACATCTTGGCCTAGAAATTAAATCTAACGAATTATAACCATCAAATTATATCCGCTACATTAATGTTCAATGCAAAATTAAGATGTCATCTTTAGTTTGATATGCCCAACCCCATTTATTTCTCCCTCCCTGCCCACCCCAAAAAAGGTAAAAGGAGTGACTCATTTGGCATTTCACAGGGTGCTTCATTGTTTATGTTTGTTTTATTTCCAACTTTTTTGGGGTACCTTAAATTGTAACTTCCAAGAACCTGCTTCTACTATGGGAAGGCAAGCTGACTTTAACTATATTAGTTTTGTTTGTGTAGTTCTTCACCAACATGCAAAACAAGGCCCCATCATGTGGGAAAACTTATATAAAAAAACTTTAAATTAAAAAAAAAAAAAAGCTTCTTTACTATTTGTAACTCCCATTCTTAGGTTTCCTTTATTGTGCGCTATAGAATTGTTCCTCTTTCTTGTCCCTAGGCATCACTTATGTGGTTCTTGTTTTGGTACAATTCCCCATAATATTCCACAATGTACTGTTTTGTGAGTAGACTGAATAGATTTTTTTTTTTTTTGCTTCTTCACATCCACTGCGGAGTTGTAACTGGAGACATATTTCCACCCACAAAGGCTCCAGATGTTAAAACGTTTCCCAACATCGACTTAATACAGTGACGGCAACACCTCCCTCCCGCCCCTCCCAGTAGGGTTGGGATTGTACTGTATTCCCTACTGGTTTACCCTTCCCCCCTGTAAAGGGTAACATTTTCCCTGGGTGCAGAGGCTCCCTCATAGTCTCCAAGACTGAAGGACCTATAAGAAAAAGAACAAAAACAATTTTATCTTTAACAATCGTTTGTCTTTCAAAGCCAGCAGAACACAAAATTAATCAAATAAGAATGCTATCTTTACCTATAAAGAAAATGAGAAATTTGGACAAATTGCCTAATATCGTGTTAGTCACTTAGTCACTTATAACCATGCTGCTTCCTTCTCCTATGGTGCTGAATTGTTTGCTGCATCAGGTATGAAAAGTGAGGCCAAGCTGGGTAGGAGAGTTGTATAGACAGGTGTACAACACTTTGTACAGTGAAATATGCCTCGTACGATGCTATCAGTCTAATTCTTTATTCCCTTTTGCAAAATGGGACCCAATGGGAACTGGTTATTTCTTATATAACAAGTGGCCTTACTTTCTTAAAAATAAAGTAGCACTTTCTTTAGGACAATCCTTAGAACGAAAACACCATCTTTTCCCCCCCCAGTATTCCCAATATTAAGCAAACAAAAATCCAACCTATCAAAACACAAAGGAGCATTTGTTATTTGGGATTGTCTGGTATTTTAGCCAATAAGGCACTAGAAGTGTTCATTACCACAGCAGGGTCACTACATTCAGTAAGTATCAAAAAACAAATTCTACATAAAAAAAGAGAGAGAAAAAAAAGCAAATTTAACATTTATTTACTTATTTTGGAGATAGCACCTTGCTCTGTCACCCAGGCTGGAATGCAGTGGTGTGAATATGGCTCACTGAAGCCCCAACCTCCTGGGCTCAAGCAATCCTCCTGCCCCAGCCTCCTGAGTAGCTGGGACCATAGGTGCATATCACCACGCCCAGCTAATTTTTTTCTTCTTTTTTTCATAGAGATGGAGGTCTCATCATGTTGCCCAGGCAGGTCTCAAACTCCTGGGCTCAAGCAATGCTCCCACCTCAGCCTCCCAAAATGCTAGGATTATAGATGTGGGCCATCACACCCTGCCTACACTTGCCTTCTTGATGTTCCTAATTAGTTCTCATTCTGATCCTATTTCACGTGGTCATTTCCACTATCTTCCAGTCACTTGGTTTTCCTGGTAAGAACTTTTTTCTATGCTGAACAGTTTTAATGATAAAAAGGATATTAAGAAATAAGGTAGGATTACTGGGAGATTTAAACTGTTACCTGATAGTGGTCCTTTTACAAACAGAACTCTACTACCCAATCATGCCAAATTTTGGCCATTTATGAACGTCCATGTGAATTCACAGAGGGCAGTTAATCCATCTGTGTAGAAATACAAACAACCCCTTTTCTCCTGCCTCTGAAGAAAGGGAAGAGGAGTACAAAAAGGCAGGAATAAAAGATACTCATCTACTTTTAGCTCTAATTACAAAACCGAGAACTATTTCATACCTTGTCTTAGAACAGTTAATTCATAATTGGTGATGAGACCACACAGGTAATAAATCTGAAAGTGCTCAAGACTTGTTAGTAGCTCATTGAACCTTTGAAGCTCCAAGTCATTCTCATCTTTTGCATTCTCATAATCTAACATAAGGTGAATCCAGCACTCTTCCAAAATGCCAAAGCCATTTTGGAAAACAGCTCTTGAGGACTCAAGACTGAAGTAGGACAACACATACAAAGGGCTCTGACATATTCTGGAAGCTTCGAGTCCATTTCTACCACCTCCTAGGTTAGACAGCTTGGATGGTGAAATCTTTCCAGATTTAAATTTTAGCTTGGAGTAAACAAGCAAGCAAGCCAAAAAAAACCCCTCCAATTCAATCTAAAGGGTAATTCAACTTGGTGTACATCTTCTGTACATGCTCATTCAGTACATCTTTTGGCTTCCAGTCAAATATGTCTTAATTCATGCTGAAAATCTAAAGATGAATGTCAAAACCCTGATATTTATTGTACTGGCCCAGTTCCTAACCTTTACTGAGTCAACTTAGTGTGTCAGGCAACATACTAAGTTCTGGCATCACATACAGTATAGTATTTAATCCTCAACATAACTCAATGACAAAACCGAAGCTCAGAGATGAGAACTGCTAGTCCCATTTAAGTACAGAAAAGCTCAAGGAGCAAGAGTCCAAATGAATATAGTCCATCCCAAATTAAAACAATCTTTCATTACTTATTTTAAAATATAGTGCTAGGCACTGGGCTCAGTGGCTCACGCCTGTAAATCCCAGCACTTTGGGAGGCCAAGGTGGGTGAATCACGAGGTCAGGAGTTCGAGACCAGCCTGGCCAACATGGTGAAACCCCATCTCTACTAAAAATACAAAAATTGGCCGGGCATGGTGGCATGCGCCTGTAATCCCAGCTACTTGGAAGGCTGGGGCAGGAGAACTGCTTGAACCCAGGAGGCGGAGATTGCAGTGAACCGAGATTGTGCCACTGCACTCCAGCCTGGGCGAAGAGTCTCTGTCTCAAAAAAAAAAAAAAAAAAAAAAGTGATGGGTACATGGTAGGTACTCAGTGAAACATACAGTGAAAAACAAAAACAGTGGGCCAAAACCCAATTGAGTTTTCTTTCAAAGCACATGAAATGAAAAGTCCTTGTTATAGCAGAGACTATAAATTCATGCTCCAAAATGAAATCAATTTTACCCCGTCACTATGAATGCCGAAGTCTTCTTGCAGGAAAAAAGAAAGAAAAAAAGGAATAGTTGAAGCAATGTCGAGAAATCCAACCAGTGTACCAACATGGATTTCTTTATACCTCCGATTCAAACTGGAGCTATTCATTTTTATTGGCTTGTTGGTTCTATTAAGAAAATTTCTTTAGCCTTCACTTAAGTAATTTTATTTTCTATTTATTTGAGATGGAGTCTTGCTCTGTCCCCTAGGCTGGAGTGCAGTGGCAAGATCTTGGCTCACTGCAACCCCCATCTCCCAGGTTCAAACAATATTCCCACCTCAGCCTCCTGAGTAGCAGGGACTACAAAAGCACATGCCACCACAGGTGGCTAATTTTTTTATTTTTAGTAGAGATGGGTTTTCACCATGTTGGCCAGGCTGCTCTCAAACTCCTGACCTCAAATGACCTGCCCGCCTTGGCCTCCCCAAGTGCTGGGATTACAGGCATGAGCCACCACGCCTGGCCCACTTAAGTAATTTTAAATTTAAAGCCCAAGATAGAATGATATGAGGCTACGTTTTATTCAACCTCTGTAGAAAACAAATAGCTTTTTATTCTATTTAGTAGTTTGAAATGATAGCCCTAACAAAATTTTCTTCATCCTGAAAATTTCCAAACTTCTTATAACTTACCCCTAGTTTTGGGACTGCAGCTTAAGTGTATTAAATTAAACACCATAAAAAGCTGCAAGACGCTCTTTTAAGGGAAGAGGAAACTGGTCAGAGAAACGCCTCCAATTTTCATCACCAACTTGATTTTTAAATCCATGAAGGATCTGTAAGAGTGAAAAACCATTAATCTATCAATAACAAAAGAGAAAAATTCAGATCTGCATAGCTTCTGAAATCCAACACAACTGATTATTTATAAATTTTATCCATTTTAAAGTAGCAATTCTCAAACTTCGTAGGATTCTACACCATTCCCTGCTAATATGGCCTGGCTCTGTGTCCCCACCCAAATCTCATCTTGAATCATACTCCTGTAATTCCCACGTGTTGTGGGAGGGACCCGGTGGGAGATAATTGAATCATGGGGGTAGTTTTTCCTATCTTCTTCTGGTGGCAGTGAATAAGTCTCATGAGATCTGATGGTTTGATAAGGGGAAACCCGTTTCACTTGATTCTCATTCTCTTTCTTGCCTGCTGCAATTTAAGACCTGTCTTTCACCTTCCACCATGACAGTGAGGCCTCCCCAACCACATGGAACTGTGAGTCAAATTAAACCTCTTTCTTTTGTAAATTACCCAGTCTTGGGCATATCTTTTTGTGTGTGGGGGCGGGGGGGGGGACAGAGTTTCACTCTTATTGCCCATGCTGGAGTGCAACGGCACGATCTCGGCTCACTGCAACCTCCACTTCCTGGGTTCAAGCGATTCTCCTGCCTCAGCCTCCTGAGTAGCTGGGATTACAGGTGTCCGCCACCACCCCAGCTAATTTTTTTGTATTTTTAGTAGAGATGGGGTTTCACCATGTTGGCCAGGCTGGTCTTGAACTCCTGACCTCAGGTGATCCACCTGCCTCGGCCTCCCAAAGTGCTGGGATTACAAGTGTGAGCCACTGAGCCCGGCCCTTGGGCACATCTTTATCAGCAGCGTGAATATGGACTAATACACCTGCCTTGCCTAAAAGTACCTCATAGCATATGTTTAAACTCTGCTTTGAGAAGTTTAGAATTTGGCAAGTGTTCCAGTAACAGATATACTCTAAGCAATCTCTGATACCACACTAATGAAAAAACAAAGAAGTAGAGAAGTCATCCAAGCAATACAATTTTTATGTCGTATTTTTCAAACTGGAAATATACAAGCTTTGAGTTCATGACAAACTATAGTTCACTAACTTTAATCTTGGGTGATTCAAATGTGTAACTGCATTTTATTTTTTACTGTGGTTGAGTACTGACGAGTTAATCAAAAGGGGGTATTAACAAAGCAAATAATGACATGGGCTTACTCCTGTGGCAGCCATTTAGATTTACTCTTTTTCAGATTATACTCCAAGTCTCCATTTCCATCTTGAAAAACATACACTATTTTCCTTAAATGGAATAACAGGACCACCTAAACTAGTGGTACACTTGGGAAAATACTTTCAAAATGCATCCTCTACAGATAAGAGTCACTGCTGTATTTTAAGAAAAGATCAAGCCAACTTTGTTACCAAGAATAAAGGTTATATATATAAACTATCAATACTGACTTGAAGAGCCTAAGTTTCACAAAAAATGTAAACATAATTTGAAGTTTTCCACTAGGATATTAACAGTCCCAAGATGATGCATTATAAAGACTTATTAGTTACCTTACAGAACATGTCTCTGAGATCATCTTTTGGATTAATCCATGATGCAACGGCATCACAAAAAAATATAAAATCCTGTAACAAGCAAGAAATACATATTAGATTGATACTATATTTGTCAAACTCAGCAAAAGATATATGTAAACCTCGGAGTTTATGTCACAATAGAATCTAGCTTAAAAAAAGGAAACATTTAAAAATTAACTATGATCACAAGGAATTAGAAGAGATTACCTTAATGGCTGTCCCTATTAGCCCACAGTCAAGGAACCTCAACTCATTCAGTTTATACTGGACTTTAATGACCTGCATCACACAACAAAATAACCCCCTGTGCAGTACATGTTCAGCATCAGAAATGAACTGAAAGCACCAAATCGACACCCATAAAAATACTCTTTCATTTACTGGATTAAAGAAAAACATAAAACCAATGATCTTACAGTTCTGACTGGCCTACAAAGAAATTAAAGCTAGCTAAATATATATTAAACGACCTTGATTTGAAATAGGGAGATTAGTAATTTCAAGGTCCATTTTCAGACATAACTTAGTTGAAACAACCAAAAAATTGAAGAAAAACTAATAACGTAATTACAAATACCCAATCCAAACAAGAACAAAAATCCCAACTTTTGGACAATTACTTAAAATATAATCAGGCTATTCTGACTACAAGAACAAGATGACAATAAGCTTTAAGCATTTCATTAAAATATTTTCAATCTTGCCTATCATACTGAAACATTAACAGTTCAACAAACAGCATTCAACATATTGCTGATTTTCTGACATGTCAACTATAAATTTTACTATTAAATTCAGAGAACTTCACTAATTTCAAAAAGTTTGGTAATACTACAGTGTATGTTTATTTTAAGCAAATAAGATTTGCTTAACACAATTTATTCAAATTATGTCTTCCAAATACCAAATCTGATGTTAAAAATTTAAATGCAGATACCTAGAATTTGTGATTAAAAAATTTACATGTAAATAAACCTATGACATTTTATTTTAACCATATCCAAAATAAGGTATGTGAATAAAAGTTATAAAACAGAAATTTCTACCAACTCTTAAGTTGGTAACAATTTTATGATCATACATGTGCTACTTTTATAATCTTAAAACATCAATTCAAAAAGAAACAATAAAATCCTGGTCGGAAGATGCTTTTGAAAAAGATGGTACATGTCTTATCAGATACCTCTAACACACATTTGAGATCACACAAAGTTCTTAAGTATTAAAAAAAAAAAAAAACCCAGAAAATGTCAAAAGCTTATTTTGTAACTAGAAATGTCTCAAGATGGCACTGGCTTGTTCTAACAGTAAGTTATGAATATTTTATGAGTGTGAAATCAGTCAGAAGTTATTTTCTAATTCTAACTTGTAGGTTTTCAATGTCTATCACCTGTATCAATTTGAATTTTATAAAACAGAATTAACGTTTCTAAAACGGAGTTAAGAAAAACCACAATACAAGCTAGGAAACATCAAAAGGTCACAATTTAAAAATGTTTAAAACACCCCTGAGTGGTAAGTTTCAATTTTCTTGAAAATTGAGAAATGTGAGAAAGTTATTGCTATAAAAGCATTTTTTGGGGCAGTTTTATAACTCTTGTGTGCATTCCTGGAAAACAAAATTTAGTTCTTCACTTCCCTCCCTCAACTACATTTTTTTTTTCCAGACAAAGTCTCGCTCTTCTCCCCTAGACTGGAGTGCAATAGCGTGATCTCGGCTCATTGCAACCTCCGCCTCCCGGGTTCAAGCAATTCTCCTGCCTCAGCCTCCTGAGTAGCTGGGATTACAGGCACCCCCGCCACCATGCCTGGCTAATTTTTTATCTGAAGTAGAGACAGGGTTTCACCATGTTGACCAGGCTGGTCTCGAACTCCTGACCTTGTGATCTGCCCGCCTCGGCCTCAACTACATTTTTAAATTGATTTGATGTATCTTGGGTCTCTTGTCTACAGGATTCCTTCCATGCTTTCTTTTCCTTAAACATGTCTGCTGAAGAATCCAGGTACTTAACTTACAGTCCAGTCCCACAGTTAGCATTTTGTTCACTGAATATACATGGTGTAATTCAACATGTTTTTGTTTTGTGTGTCTAGAAAATTGGCAGTTGGATCCAGATGCTTAACTGGACTCATGTTCAATACTACTGCCGAATAATTAAAATGTCTACATATAACTTGAACTTGGAAAATAAAGTAAAGATGAATAAATCATAAGCTCTCAAAATTAGAGCCATTTCAATGGCTGATTTGTATTTTATTCATTATTTCTAAATCTGATTCAAAGTATTTTATTTAGAACAGACAGATAGTATTCCTACTATTTGGTCACTCTCTTAAATGTAGATCTCCATAAACTGATATCCACGGATGGGAGGCAGGGACAAAGTAAATAAATGAGTTCTGAAATTTGGATGAAAGAAGCCATGGCCTGATTCAAGACAAGAATATAACCTTGTTGTCCCAATCTGCTGTTACTATCTCATTTCATGACAAAAAAAATTTAGGAAAAAAAAAAGGCATTACAATTTCAAGATATTAAGAAATATACATTTTAAAGGTTTAACTGTATTTTGATATCTTTGAAAATAGTTAACTTTTTATAATTAAAGTATCAGAATGTTTCTTCCTTTAAAATTTTATTAATTAGACATTAAAAATAAATCTTTGTGAACATCTTACTTGGATTACGCCACTGGGATTCACACTGATCATGGTACAAATTCCACGGAATGCTGAATCCTTTTCCTCATTGTCTCTTATGTTTCTCAGAGAGGTGCACCTATTGAATTACAGAATTGAGTTTAGCATTTAAGTAACAAGCAGATTCAATTACAATACTAATGGACAGTATTTAATGGAATAAGCACCACAGTATAGATAATGATTATATTAAAAGAGTTTTTCGGAAAGCTTTAGTTTCGTTCACTCATACTTCCTGTTTGTTGGGCCCATCTTATCTCAATATAGTAGAAACAGTGAAATCCACATTTTCTTAATAAATTGCATTTATAAAGTAGATAACTAATTTGAATCTCCCATTTAAACTATTAATGAGACTGAGCCAAGAAGAACAAATTACCAAATTAACTTTTAAAATTGTACTCATGACTTGTATTCCATTAAACACTACTAAAATGATTTGAATTGAAAGATTATCAATTGAAAGAAGCAAAACATAGGATATAGTGCCACAATATAAACTATTACTATATAGCTTATGGTGTAGATGTTTAACTTTTACATTAACAAGCAAATAATATTTTTATACATAACAAATTTAAACATGTATTTCTTAATGCAATCCAAGTTTCCAAATTAATTCTAAAAAAGAAACGTAATGCAAAAACCTAAATTTATAGAATTTGCATGCATCTTTATTTTTCTGGTGGATATTTAAATGCTTTTTATGTATAATCAAGCTTTTTAACACAGCAAGCATGTGACAATCTTATCCCATGCATCAATTAGTCGTTAGCCACAACATAAAATAAATATACATGACGATGCTATTGAAAAACCTCACAAACCTGATAGGACAAGATTAGTCACATGGTTGGCAATGATAAAGGATTGTGATTTTTGTAACCAACTGAAAATATATCTAAAAGTGAGATAGAGAAAGAAAGAGTGAAGAAAAATGAATTAAAAAAAAAGATTGAATAATACACACCAGGGTCTTATAAACTGCTGTAGCATGGGGGCCACCTCTTGAGGACAAACGTAACCAAGACGACCAATTGTTATTGCTAAGGTAACGCAATCACGGTTATACACCACCAAACGCCAACCAAGACATGAGCAAATGAGGGGGAAGGAGAAAAAATAAAGAAAAAACAACAAATAACTCAGAAACAGAAACCAACAGAATTTGTGTATGATAATAAACATAAGATTTCACCAGTGCTGTTTATTACCACCCCCTAAAATAAGGGGCAGCAACATATATGGCATACTCTTGGAAAAAGAAAAACAAAAGGAATTAAAAAAATCTAAAGATTGAGAGAACACCAAAAACCATGATGAATTGCTTTTCTCGCTCAATCGAGTGTCAAGGTATCATTCTGTTAATAAGATGAGCAGTTAAATGGACAAATTTAGAGAACCTTCATTCAAAAGCCAGCCAAAATTTCAGAATTTAATAATAAAACCTATAGTTTTTTTTTGTGAGGAAATATCAGTAAATATGATTATATTTCTCAAGTATCTCTAACTAATACAGGTGAAAGTGATTTCCATTCCTTGGAAGTTATCTAGAGAATTTAAACCAAATTTTTGTTAGTTTTTAAAATTTTTTCTTTGATTAACATTTGCCAAACCAACCAGTGGAAATTTGTTACCTTACATCAAAATCAACGGTCAGATTTTAAGTCTCATGGTACTCACTGAATGAATGGATTAGAATATTGCTAGGCTACAATGTCAAATCTCATGTTGTCAAACCTCTGATAACTCAGATAACAGTCCACTAACTTTAAGCCATGTTTGAAATAAAATTCTAATAAAGGAAATTTACAGTCCACTGCAATGACATATGATATGTGGACCATAGGAAAAAATATTGTTTCTGCTATTAAAGGTATAGCACAAAATAGATAATACATTATACTAATTACACACTATTTTTTTTTTACAATTTTGAAGTGGGCAAACATATATTCACCATAAAAATTGAGGAAGTCTTTAAACTTACAAAGAGCTAAAACAAGTGCAACTCGGAACTGCATTCTGCAATTCAAAGGTACGTACATGTAAATACATTCATACACAACAGGAAAAAATACAAACAGAAAACAAACCATGAAGTGCTTTAATGGTGTTCTCTCAAAAACTTACAGGTTAACCTTTCATAAAAAAAGGGTGGGGGGTAAAGAAAAATGTTTAAGGATTACTTGAAGCAAACTACACAGATAATACTAAAATCCAGCAGATTCATATGAAGCAAGAGAAAGAAAACCTATGTTCAAAAGACACAAAAACTATGCAACATTCTCATTAAACAGGCAAGTATGAACAATCCAATGAAACATGCGATAAAGCAGATGATGGTCCATTGAAAAAGTTCAGTGCAGGATATACTAATCGGAAAAAGCAAATTAACGGCAGACTAAGGAATTGGCTTTATGAAATATTGAGATAATGGTAATTAAAAGCTGCTAAAATCTAGATATTAGCCATTGACAATGATTTTAATAACTAAAAAACCCACTTTTTTGGGTAAGAAATAAAGAAAACAATACTTTATACAGCCACTTGTGATAAGAGGTAATCTAATGAATCCCAAGTGTGTTTCTCAATAATATCAATTTAATCCATCAACTTTAGGGCATTATGACTTGTTTATTTATGTAGGATATAATCACATTTAAAATATAATCTTATAAATAAAGCCAATTTGTTAAAATATGTAACAAATTCACCAGCTGATATCCCACAAGAAACTTTCATATACATTACACTCAACATTTATTTGCAGTTAAGCATTCACATTTAAAAATAAATAGAAGTTTCTTTAGGTTCAACAATAATTTTATAATGGCAAGTGTTTCAAATCTGAATGTCATGTATAGGTACTGCATTCTGAAAAGATAAAATCCTAACAAGATTTCATAATCCATCCTATACATAGATTTTTGTACTTTTCAGCAAGAAAATCTAATTCACTTTGTGAAATAAACAGTACCCATACAGCCAAACAGCCAGATAACTGCTTCATAATTAAAAGATTTCCTTCCATACCAATAAACATTATCAATTTTAATAGCATTAGAATAAAATGAACTTTCTATAATTTAAAAATACCAAATAAAAATGCCTTTGAAAAGTAACTTTCTTATTTGGAAAACCTTATTTTAATCTTTGTCTAGTATTTTGGTAGAATACTCATTGAATTATAAATAAATTATGGGAATCATCTTAGCATGTAAAGAAAGGAATGTGCCTGAATGAAAACAAAATTTCTGTCTTTCTGGATTGTTAGCAGCAATCAGGGAGGGTAGAAAGAAAAGGACCGAATCCACCCACAAATGTGTTCTATAGTATGGAAGGTACTCTTTAATATAAACATGCTCTCTATAAATGCAAAAGAGAAACAAGCTTCCTAAAAAAAAAAAATAAAAAAAAAAATAAATAAATTAAATAAAAATCCCATAACATACTGCCTAAAGTCCTAATTCGAATAAAATTATATGATGAAATACAAACTACAAATGCCACTGTTAACCAATTTGCCACTGAATCTTTTTGACCACATTTGGACAGATTAAAAAAAAAAAATTACTTCCCAGCTCCTAGTTACTCTCCGAATTAATTCAAAAGCAAAATTCAGGTGGTTCAACAGTTATCTTTGCTGGGATCCATTTTAGGAAGTATTAAAACACTGGAATAGGGGAAAAAAGTGTTTTTCTGGTTATACCACTGAATATATAACCACTGAAAACTGGTTATAGAATGTAGCTGAAACAGTCTATTTCATTACTGAAAATCCAAAATAGCAATTAAATACAAGATACGCTAAATTTTAAAAGCCAGTTTTGCTTTGGTTTCTCTACGCATATTAAAATTAAAAGGCAACAAATTTTCTCTTCACTGAAACAGTTCAGTCATATGGTACCTGTATTCTCTAACAACGTCTTTGGTGTGTTGGGTCTGTTAATGATTTCTACAAGCTGGTGCAACACCATAGGAATATAAGGCTGCATCTCTATACCTAGAGTTCATCCCAAAAAGAAAAAACAAAAAAGAAAAAATTGAACGTTAAAATACCAATGTGAAATATTTTGCTTCCTGTATTAACTGACATGTCATATAAGTATAGAAATACAAATAATTAAAATTAAAGCAATTACAAAAATATCAAGGCACCTAAAAATTTATATTTTATTTATTTATTTTGAGACGAAGTTTCGCTCCGTTGCCAGGATGGAGTGCAGTGGTGCAATCTCAGTTCACTGAAACCTCTGCCTCCCAGGTTCAAACGATTCTCCTGACTCAGCCTCCCAAATAGTTGGGATTATACGCACCCACTACCATGCCAGCTAATTTTTGTATTTTTAGTAGAGACGGGGTTTCACCATGTCAACCAGGCTGGTCTCAAACTCCTGACCTCAGGTGATCTGCCCGCCTCATCCTCCCAAAGTGCTGGGATTACAGGCGTGAGCCACCGTGCCAAGCCTTATGCTTTTAAATAGGGAAAAACATCTTACCCATTTGAATGGAGATTTCTCCAATTGCCCATGTGGCATTGTTGCAGACTGAAATGAATTCTGGATTTAGGTTGGTTCCCAATATTGGCATGAAATCAGCTAGAAAAAAAATTTAAACTATGTAGTAAAGTTTTCAATAGCAGTATATTGTACTTTAAAGGAATTCTACTAGGTGGAAACAGAAATCTAAGCAAGAAATAACAAGTTTCACCATTAAAAAAACTATTGCAACATCAATTTTAAAATTGGTGGAAATAAACTAGGCAACTGTATTTAAAAAATATTTTTTAAAGGGCTTGGTAATGTTTACCTTAAGAAACTTGAAGAAAGCAGTATCTGGCCAATGAACTTTCAAATAATGTGGAACAGGAAATATAAGTTTGGGTATATCTTACATACCACTAAAAAGAGTTGGTCAGAGTAATCTCTTGTAATTAGACTAAAAAAAAAATCAATGATTTTGGCTTTTAAAGCAACTTTCACTCTTGTGCTCTGATTGTGGTCTCTGAATATCATCCGCCACTAAAAAAAAATGAGGACTCTCAGAAAATGTCACATTACAGGCAAAGGCAGGAAATGTGCAAAATAAGTGGACTATTTTGTCATAATGAAAGGACTCGGGAGCCAACTTAAGTTCTCACTGCAAGCAGTACAACAGCTTGAACATCATGAAGTCACACTAGCACTAAAAAAAATCAAAAACTAAACTTTGAAACATCAAAGATACCTTTGGAGGATGCTAGGAATCAATTCATTATTTTGAAAATTGGTAAATAAAAAGAATCAAGTATTTATCTTGCCTCTGCTATAAGATTTTACCTCAGGATAGTAATTTATTGATATGGGAAATGTCTCTCTATATAAGTATCTTCATTATTAAATGAAGAATTAGAATATCATAATTTTTTAAACTCCTAATAAATCAGGAGACGTAAGCCAGGGTTTCTTGATCTCAGCAATATTGACAGTTTGGGCCAGATCATTTTTTTGTTGGGGGGAAGGGGAGCTGTCTCCTGTATTATAGGATGTTTAGCAACATCCTTTGCTTCTACCCACTAGACATCAATAGCACCTCTCCAGCGTTAAACAAAATGTCTCCAGACATTGGCAAATGTTCCCCGAATGGCAAAATTGCCCCTAGTTGAGAATCACTAATTGAGACAATCATCAAGATTGGTAACATTAAAAAAAAAAAAAAGGAGGGACAACTAGACACTATGTACACTAAGTACACAATACCATCTATAAAGTCTTAAAAACAAAACAACGTAAATCTCATTAAACCTCAGTCTCTGTATCAAAACAATTTACAGTAAATACAACGGACAGAGGAACATGTTAAAGACAACAGAAAGACGCAATCAGTAAAATCCACAGTAAAGGAAACTCTTTAGAATAAAAAACATGGTTTCTTTAACAAAAAACAATTGTAAGAAGAGATAGTATAGTATGTACTAAAATATTAAGACTTCAAATGCTGTGTTTGAGATTTGCTCCAAAATATCTGAGATCTATGTGTCTCACCATTGACAACAGTATATAGGAAACATGACTGGACAGTTGAAGCTGGGTGATAGGGGGTTTGTTACATTTTTTCTACTTTTATACGTCTTAAACACTTTATAATAAAAAAATTAATCCTTTAAGTTTCAACTAAAAAACTAAATTAGATGGTAAATATGAGAATGATAAGCTTCCCATAAGAATTCATTACACTGTTAGGTTTAAACTTGATGGTTCTTAATATATCATAATTAATGTTAATTATGTTAGTTTTTTGAGAAATGGTTATTATCCAAAAGCACAATTACATCAGATGATAAAACATTCAATTAGTATTTTAAATTAAGGTTTAAATGAAGTATTAAAACAATTTTTTTTCTTTTTTTTTTTTTGAGACAGAGTCTCGCTCTGTTGCCCAGGCTGGAGTGTAGTGGTACAATATCAGCTCACTGCAGACTCTGCCTCCCGGGTTCAAGTGATTCTCCTGCCTCAGTTTCCCAAGTAGCTGGAACTACAGGCACATGCCACCACGCCTGGCTAAGTTTTTGTATTTTTAGTAGAAGCAGGGTTTCACCGTGTTAGCCAGGATGGTCTTGATCTCCTGACTTCGTGACCTGCCCGCCTTGGCCTTCCAAAGTGCTGGCATTAAAGGTGTGAGCCACTGTGCCTGGCCGTATTAAAATAATTGTTACCCAACATGCTGAGATACAGAAAAGGGGGGAAAATAATCCCATAACTCATTTATAACCCATAGGTTTGACAACAATTCAGGGTACAACATTCAAGGAATTCCTTATCATTGTCACAAAAGGCCAAGACAAATGCTATGCTAGTCTCCAACCTCACACTCCTGGCCTCCCAAAGTGCTAGGATTACAGGTGTGAGCCCCCGGACACAGTCTCAGTTAAAGTGACATTTGTTGGAAGTTTTCTGCAATATCTGAAAAAGTATGCTGGTTTGCTAGAGAAGAAAATCTGGTATTATTATTTCTGTGTACCTCTACCAAAAAGGTGGCTGCTCAAAAAAGGATCTATTAACTAGTCCATGGTACCAAGGCTTCCCTGGTGGGCATGTCCTTTACTCTGAAGTATTATTACTAAGCTTTCCTCCAGTCACAGGAGTACCTAAAAAGCTGAGATGATGGCAAGCTCAAGGAAATATTAGGGGTTCCTGCCATCTTGCCTGTTTCAATCACAGCAAGTTTACTTTAACCAATAAAGTATACATTTATAAATGTTGGGATTCCATGCAATTTCAGTTTAATAATAAAAAAACAAAGCTGGTGTAAAAATAACTTTAAAAAACCATATTCATAGCAGTAGAAAATATTCATACCTATACAAGGCTTAACATGCTGAAAGCAAGCTTTTGTGAGGTCACCTAACAGGGCAAAAGAACTCTGTCGAACTTCTGGCATTTTATCCTACAAGAAATAAGAAGAAATTAACCCCAATGTGACACAGAGAAACAGGCTTCAATTCATTTTCACCTTTCAAGTCTCACCTGCATGCACTGATACATTAGTGTTAGGATGTTACTTCGGGCTACCAGCTGTTCAATGTTGCCTCCAAGTCCTTCAGCCAGGCCACTCAGTAAATCAAGAGCCACTATCATAAAATCTTTATCTGGAGCTTCATATTGATCTGGTTGGGCATTGTTTAGCTGAAATTAGACACAATGTTTTTTGTAAGTTTGTTTTTAATTAACTACTTAAAAAGTTTGTATACATTATGCCTATCTTTAGAAAAATGTCCACCATGTCAAGGGGAAGACATTTTAAAAATATTACCATGGCTTGTGCAAGAGTCTTCTGTACTAGGTTTACACAACGCTGATACACAGGTTCACAGTATGGAAGGAAGCCAGACTGCAGTGCTGTGGCAACTGAAGATAGGCACTAGGAAGAATAGAGTACACATGCTAAATTTTCTAGGTATACTGAAGATTATGATGAATGCTTGAAACTGCGCTCAACAGGATCCTGTTCATTTATGAGCTTGCTCTACTAGTTTCTACAGTAGCAGGTTTGTTTGTCCCCACCCCTCTCCGCCAAACCTCTCTTTTGGAGGCCATTCATTGCTGTTAGTTTGCCAGCCAATCAGGTCAGGTTTACTCAC
Source organism: Hylobates moloch (assembly GCF_009828535.3). Lineage (NCBI taxonomy): Eukaryota > Metazoa > Chordata > Mammalia > Primates > Hylobatidae > Hylobates > Hylobates moloch. The sequence continues at coordinate 20,757,019 of NW_026652298.1, read as the reverse complement.
AGGAAGCGTTTCTACAAGAAACATTATCTTTTAAGGACAGATTGAGTATTTTGTGTTCATATTTTCCCCTCAAATTGAAGAGACTCATTTCATGCTCCCATCATGGTCAATGTTGTGAATGGACTTTACTGGGCACATTCTGAGATCCCGCCGGAAAGTAATATATATACAGTTGGCCCTCTGTATCTATGGATTCAACCAATCTTGAATCAAAAGTATTTAAACAATTAAAATGATTTAAAGTATACTGGGAGGAGGTGCATAGGCCATATGCAAATACCACACCATTTTATATAAGGGACTTGAGCATCGCTGGATTTTTGTATCCAAGGGGAGTCCTGGAAACAATCCTTGCAGATACTGAGGGACGACTGCATACAAAAAATGAACCATAATGATTCTTCTTGTTTTGTTGGGCCCAGAATTAGTCATTGCTCTTGGTCATAGAAAATTTAACTTCTTTGGCTAAGGACAATCCACGGTAGAAGATGGTGAACCTTGAAGTAACAGGGAGCAAGAATGAAAAGGCCTGAACTGGTTCTATTGATGTCAATTCAACTAAGTTTAAGTGACTACATTTCACAGTGTGTTCGGTTACTAGAACATCATATAAAAGTTTGCAATGGAAGGGGTGTAAAAAAAAAAAAAAAGAATAGTAGTAAGTACACATGGAAACATTTTCAAATTCGAAAATAAGTACCTCCTTGCACCAAATCCCACTACTCCACATCTATGTATGAGTGAAAAGATACATATATACCCTGGTATATATATCCTCCTAGTATGTTATCTACTCTATATAGAGAGTAGATAACATAAGAGAACTTAAAACTCTAATTTATTATCAATTAAGTAAAGCAGGTTAGAGAACAACATGTATAATTTCCTTTGTCTACTTCAGAATATAAATTTATTAATACTTATCTTATCATATATACCCATTTTGGATTTGAACATGTGTTCTTGGCAACAGATTAAATATTACTAGCCCTGCATACCTCAAGTAAAGGGAAGAGATCTTTATCTTCATCCTTTAACATGTTCCATTTCTGGATCAGTGGAGGCATTAGCATCTGAATATATTCCTATTTACAATGATGAAAAACATATAAAGTTCCACTATCACATGTCAACAAGACCATTTTGAGTCTTTGAAAATTAAAATTCATTTTGAGGAATTGTGTAAAATCATTACAAAAGGCATTTTAAGAGTCATTCTTCACTCTGCAGTCCCTTTTAAAGTTTTCCTTTCTTTTGCCTACCTTTATACTTACATGCCCATGTTCTAGTTTTAGATCTAGAACTAGCGATCTACTGATCTTTTATCCTTGTTGAAAAAAAAAGTCTATCAATAAACACACAGCTAATCAAAATCTATTACTTAAAAAAATCACAATCAAGGAAGATCTAAGTTTTTCTCTTTAAGTTACAGAATATTTTTAGTTCTGGGGCTGGGCATGGTGGCTCACACCTGTAATTCCAGCACTTTGGGAGGCTGAGGCAGGCAGATCACTTGAACCCAGGAGTTTGGGCCAGCCTGGGCAACATGGCAAAACTCTATCTCTACGAAAAGTTGGCCAGGAATGGTGGTACACGCCTGTGGTCTCAGCTACAGGGGAGGCTGAAATGGGAGGATCACTTGAGCCCAGGAGGTGGAGGTTGCAATGAGCTGTGATCACACCACTGCACTCTAGCCTAGGTGACAGAGTGAGACCTTGTCTCACACACACACACACACACACACACACACACACACACACACACACACAAAATTCTTTTCAGTTATGGAACTGTAACGTGTAATATGGTTGTTACTATATAGTACATTTTTAAATCAACAGGTAAACTTATATAGATGCATTTGTAGAAAAACAGACTTAAAATCATTTAAGTGTCAAACTAAAGAATGATCCATAAAACGACTAAACATAGTGGTCATGTAAACAGGGGCACAGATTCTAAAGACATTCAGAAAACAAACCCCCACAAAAACCAAACCAACCAACCAACAGCAAAGCAAACCTATAAACTGCCCTGTACCAAATCTTAAGTGTAACCTAAAAATAAAACAATTTCTTAAGACTTTGGATATAGCAATCATATAGAAGTCTACTCATTCAGCAGGGTATGTGGAGCTATATTAAAATTCTACTATCACTTAAATCCTCATTAGGCAAATCCATCCTCCTCTTCTACTAACACTACTGGAAACAAGGCACTTTTGCATTATTATTTAGCATTTTTAAACCTACTACCCCAATTTCTAATTGTTTTATACAGTATACTCCTCATACTTGCTGAGAAAACAAAGATGTCTAGATATGGTACTTTAAAGCTATAGTGTTTATGAAATGGTAGATTCAAAAACATTAGGAATTAAGTAAAAGTAGATATCCAGATCATAAAAACTTTTTTACCCCTTTGCTTTAGTCATTCTAAAAAGTATCTGAGCATTCATGTGAAATGCTGCTGTAGTTTCCACACCAAGTATAGACTTACCTTAAGAATACCATATGAAAGGGGATATACTTGCTGCCTTTGTAAGATCTATACTCTTAAAGTAGCTAACGCTAACTATTCACATCTCCCAAAACATCTTAATTTCCAAATATATGCTAATCTATTGATTGTAACTATGATACACATTATTTTCCGTAATAGTTCTTAACAGATACTTACTGGTTTGTTTAAATGATGTCCTACTGAATCTGCTAATGTTCCTATGGCATCGTAAAGAATGAGCAGGTTCTTATGCTGGTATTTACTAAATGCAAAGACCAGGGTATCAAGTATATAAGCAAGGTAAGGAACAAGTTCTGTACAAGCCTCCTCTTCTAGGGTAGCAAAGGCACTGTTTAAAAAAAAAAAAAGAATACTTATTGACTGTAAGATATATCTAACTCTTAATTTCTAAAATGTTTATGTTCTGTTTTACCCAATCAGGAATTTCCTAAAATGGTCTAAGCCATCTGTTAATGAAAGCCCTGGTCATCAGCACTGTGAATTATTTACCGATTTCTTCTATAGCACTTGCCATAAATGATAATTATGTTGTTGCTTTGTATTTCCTACTAACCTGTAAGTCTCAAGATGGCAGGGACTTTATGTAAACTCAGCATTTAGTATATGCTTAACAATAGCTAAAAAAAACCCAGGTACTGAATGAATAAATTACAGGATCTCAAACATAATCTATATCCTCCCTCCCTTAATATCTTCCAGATATGACTGCCTCAGATGGATTAAGGTCAAACTCAAATTTACTTTCCCTGCCAGGCGCGGTGGCTCACGCCTGCAATCCCAGCACTTTGGGAGGCCAAGATGGGTGGATCACTTTAGGTCAGGAGTTCGAGACCAGCCTGGCCAACATGGCAAAACCCCATCTCTACTAAAAATACAAAAATTAGCTGGGCATGGTGTCGCACACCTGTAGTCCCAGCTACTCAGGAGGCAGAGGCAGGAGAATTGCTTGAACCCGAGGCGGAGGTTACAGTAAGCCAAGATCGCACCACTGCACTCCAGCCTGGGCGACACAGCAAGACTCCATCTAAAGAAAATAAAATAAAATTTTACTTTTTTTGTTAAACAGTTATTTTTTCCTACTATCAAGGTCAATGGTAAAAGCAAACCTACTCGAAAAAGTAAGAACTATAAACATAAGCAGAAGGCCCTTTTAAAATATAAACGTATGTTGCAGGAAACTGGAATATCTGTAGTAATAAAAGCAACTGCTGGCTTGATATAAAGAGACAGCCTCCAAACCAACCAATAGAATGGCTACTAGAGCAGAACTATTAAGCACTCAAAGACCTGTAACTGGGACTTTCTGAGTTACAGTGGTTGACCTAGTCTAAGGATGTCAATCTGCTCAAACTTTGTTATTCCTTCAATAGTAGGAGTCCTGCCATCACTACTTCAGATGTCTGAGGGAATTATGGTGTAAGATAATTCTGTTATAATAACCACTGAGTAGGAAAAATGAGCCAAAGAAGAAACAGCTAAGATCGATGTTGTCACATTTAGATCTACAAAATCATCAGGTAAAATCTACATAACAAAATTCTCCCGGCCAAACAAAACGTATAAAATATGCTAATATGCAAACCCAAAAGCTACAGATCCTGCAAAAAACTTCACCAAGAAGAAAAAAGAAAACTAAGCTTTCTGATATAACTGGAAAATTTTCAGTTACGAAACACTTCATTAAAGGTTTAACACCAACACTCCATCAGAAGGTTGAAAATTAGTTTTTCACTCCCACGAAGAACACTGTGTTATGAATCTGTCCCACCTGCAGGCAGCTTCTTGTACTCTCTTGTTGCTATCCAGGATGCGCTTTAGCAATTCTGTCATTAATGGCTTCAGGTACGTGTCTGGTGGCTGGCTGACTACCCAGTGTGCATAGCGGCTAAGAGTCCAGCAGGTTATGGAACGCACAAGAGCCTTTTTATCAGAGAGGCACTGAATAAGGTGAGGAATAAGCTCAGGCAAGTATGGAATCATGCCCTGCATGCAACCTAGAAAAAAAATAAATCAAAATGCTAAAATTTAGTTAACATTATTTTGGTTGATTATGAAAATAAAACATGTATCTATGAAAAAATTCAGAATATTTCTATCGCTATAAACATACTATAACAACCTATACCAAAATTATTTTTAAAACCCTGAAGTTAGAGCTACCTGCTCCCAAGCATCTTACAGAGTGTTTCAATTTCTTCTAATAGATGTTTATTGCCAGGACAAAATCAATAATAACCCTTCATAGAGAATGATGAGAGTCTTGCCTTATTGTGTTTCCTATACTTACCTAAAGAATCAAGGATTTTTTTTTTTAAAGCAATGGGGATGCTTCAGACATCAGAGCCTTTCATTCTGTTCCCTTAATTTTTTATTTTTTATTGAGATGGGGTTTTGCTCTGTCACCCAGGCTGGAGTGTAATGGCACGACTTCAGCTCACTGCAACTGCCACTTCCCAGGTTCAAGCGATTCTCCTGCCTCAGCCTTCCAAGTAGCTGGGACTACAGGCACATGCCACCACGCCCAGCTAATTTTTGTATTTTTAGCAGAGACGTGGTTTCGCCATGTTAACCAGGCTGGTCTTGAATCCACCTCAGGTAATCCACCTACCTAGGCCTCCCAAAGTGCTGAGATTATAGGCGTGAGCCACCATGCCTGGCCTCTGTTACCTTTAATGAAACAAAAACATTTTGCAAAATATCTAGCTGGGGTTGGAAGACAGCCTATGGCTGTTTAATACTAGTTATCTGGTTCAAAATAGCCTAGCCTTAAAGTAGCCTAGCCTTATTAGTACCTAATAGTAGATACTAATTCCTTAAAGTAGCCTAGCCTTATTAGTACCTAATAGTAGTAAGAAGCCAACTTACATAATTCAAACTGGACTTAAGCTTACCTTCAGCAATTGCTCCTAAAACCAAAATGCCTGATTCTTTAACAACCCATTCATGATGAAAAAGCAATTCTTTCAAAAGGGGCAAAATATGTGGCAGCAGTTCATCACGATACACATTTGCAAGAACATCTAGGGCAGCAGCAGAACATTTTCCTAAGGAAATATTTAATTCAAAAATATTACATTAACCTCTTATTACTTATATATTCAAATATTTATTGTATATGTAACATTTTATTCGTATCTCTAATACAGAGTTTTAAAGTAAGAATTCAATTGAATAGGAGGTAGTCTGTCACGTGAAAACATTTTTTTTTTTTTGAGACAGATTCTTGTTCTGTCGCCCAGGCTGGAGCGCAGTGGCGCGATCTCGGCTCACTGCAGCCTCCGCCTCCCAGGTTCAAGTGATTCTCCCGCTTTAGCCTCCTGAGTAGCTGGGATTACAACATGACCAGCTGATTTTTGTATTTTTAGGAGAGACGGGGTTTCACCATGTTGGCCAGGATGGTCTCGAACTCCTGACCTCGTGATCCACCCTCCTCAGCCTCCCAAAGTGCTGGGATTACAGGTGTGAGCCACCACGGCCGGCCGAAAACATTTTCTATTAAGATGAGTATTTTTTATGACAAGAACTTACTTGGCAAATTAATTGTGAAGACATTGTATTCTGTACATAACTGTCATACTAGAATTGTCTATACAGTAAAAGAAATACTGAGCCACTCAATTCAGTGCTTCTAACATAACCATTCAATATGATACACTCATATTACAATCATGATTACAATCACTGTTACAATCATGCAAAAAACATACATTATTAACTCTACTTAACATTTCCAGCAGTATATCATCTAGAATTAAATAGACAATTACTTAGCTGGACTTTAGACACAAAAATTGGAAGAAAAGTCACTGGCACATGAAACATAACACATGCTAGAAAATACTCTTTACAGACAAAGAATTAACTATGGGACTATAAATCAACCCAGATTTTATTATCATAATAATTTAGACAAGAGCAACAAAACCGAAAAGAACAACAAAAATATCATTTAACTGTTATGGGTAGGAACGTGTTCCTGAAAGTTCATGTATTAGAAACCTAACCCCTAAAGCAACAAAGATGGGAGGTGGGGCCTATCAAGAGATGATTAGGTCTTAAGGGTTCTGCCCTCCTAAATGGGTTAATGTCGTTATTGTAGGAGTGGGTTAGTTATCAAGAGAGTTGGCTTATTATAAGCGTGAATTGAGCTCTTAGGTGTGTCCTTCTGTCATCAGATGATGTTGCAAGGAGGTTCTCACCAGATGCAGCCCCTCCACTTTGAACTTCAGGTATCCTGTTATAGTAGCACAAAATGGACTAAGAAAATATCAAAAATGTCCAAAGTGAACTAGGCATAGCAAATGGCTAATCACAAACTACTAGACAATAATAAAATCCTTTAAAAAAAAAAAAAACCAAAAAACAAAACAAAACAAAACCATTACATTGGCCAGAAATTAACACCTTACCCATCAACAAGGATCTTAGTTATACCACATGGTAGATCCATACAACTAAACAGTACGCTGACATGCAACAAAAGGAAATCTAAATCTCTATGTACTGAGGAAGAATGAGGCATGTGATATACAGAAAGAAAGCAACAGAGTACATATAATCTGATTTCGCTCTTAGAAATTTGGCTTCTCCTCTAAAAAAGATGTCTGTATGTTCTTCCAAGCATGCACAGAAAAACTTTTGGAAGGATACAAAGAATGGGATGTGACGAGGAAGTATTCCCCCATCCATGTATATTATTTTGTAGTTATCTGTGTAATGATCTTGAGCCATCCTGCTCCCCCAATCTGAAAGTAGGGATACACTGGGAGGTAATTTGTAATAGTAGTAAACACCATGTGTTGTCTTAACAAGTGAGACTTGGGTCCCAATATTAGATGTGCTATCAGTACTAGCTACGCTAATCTTGGGTAAATCTCTCTTTCTGCAGTTTTCTTGCCTATTCAAGGTTGTTGGAAATCTTAAATATGACTTTATTCTTACTTATGATTAAACAGACTTTGATACGCATGCAAAGTCCTTGGCCTAGTGCCTGGCACATTAGGCACTCTAAATAGAATATTAGTTATAAGAAACTGAAAAGGCAACAGAGAAATTAGCATTATCTAACCAAATGAATAACACAGCTCAGACTGATAATGTCTGTTCTTAACTGCTTTAATCACAGTTATTAGAAATCCCAACACTTTGAACCAGAGTAGTGGCTCTAAACTGGGGTTGATTTTGTTCCCCCAGGAGATAATGGTTTGTCACAATTGTGTTTGTGCTGCTGACATCTTTGGGTAGAGGCCAGGGATGCCGCTTAACATCCCACAATGTGCAGGACAGCCTCCGCAACAAAGAATTACATGCATGATGTGGCATTCACATGTAGAAAAAAAAAGAATTATGTGGCCCAAAATGCCAATAGTGCCAAGGCTGAGAAACCCTGAACTAGAGCAGTAGAGGTTTAAAATCCAGCAAGCAAGCAAAATCAGAACACAGGTGTTTAGGTTCATCCCCAATTAGGAAGTGTGGGCCAGAATGCTAGCTCCACCGGTGACATGATTTGCAGCTAAGGTTGGAAATTAACATATTTTAAAAAGCATATTTCATAAGTTTTGAATATAACAAAGCAACTTACATTATTTTAGAATTACCTATGATAGCCAATTCTCATGCAAATTACCACACAAAAAACACTCACGTTAGAAAAACCAAAAAAGCTTGTGGCAATGTTCTTACAGTATTAAAACAAACAGTCTTTTGAGAAATGGTAGTTTAAGAATATAGTAATGACAAAATAAGAGCAGGTCCACCAGGAAAATGCAAACCAAAACCACAAAATACCACTTCACATCCACTAGAATGACTATAATAATAAAGAGATAATAAAGCAAGTGAGCATGTGAAGAAACTGGAACCCTCCAGACAATGCTGCTAGGAAAGCAGAACGGTGCAGTCACTTTGGAAAACACCCTGGTTATTTCTCAAAAGGTTAAACATACAGTTACCATATGACCCCAACAATCCTCCTCCTGAGTGTTTACCCAAGAGAACTGAATACAAATTGGGCCAGACACAGTGGCTCACGCCTGTAACCTTAGCACTTTGGGAGGGCAAGGCGGGTATAGAGCCCAACAGTTCAAGACCAGCCTGGGCAACATGGCAAAACCGTCTCTACCAAAAAAAAAAAAAAAAAAAAAAAATCAGCCAGGTGTATTGGTGCGCACCTGTAGTCCCAGCTACTTGGGCAGCTGAGGTAGGAGGATCACCAGAGCCCGGGGAGGTCAAGGCTGCGGTGGGCCATGACTGCGCCACTGCATAATCACACTAGCCTGGGTGACAGAGACCCTGTCTCAAAAAAAAAAAAAAAAGCAAAAAACCAAACAAAAAAAAAGTCTACACACAAAAATTATACCTGAGTATTTATAGCACCACAACTCAACAGCTACAAAAAGAGAAACACAAATGTCCACCAACCAATGAATGGAGAATATATGGCATACTACTACAATGAAATATTATTTCACAATACAAGTGAATGCTACAACATGAACCGTGAAAACTTTATGCTAACTTAAAGAAGATGGTCACAAAGGACAATGCATTGTATGACTCCATTTACATGAAATGTCTAGGAAAGGCAAGCCCAGAGACAGAATATTGACTAGTAGTTGCCCAGAGCCAGTAAACAATAGGGAGTTACTGCTAAAGGGTATGGGTGATGAAAACATAGTCTACAGCTGATTGTGGTAATGGTTGAACAGCTCTCTGAATATACTAAAAACCAATGAAATGTATACTTTAATGTATACTATAATTGTACAGTAGATGAATTATACCCCAATAAAGTTATCATCAAAGTAGGCAACTGTGCTTTTCCCTTTCTGACTTACTTAGATTCCAGTCAGAAATTGTATCATCATCATCAATTTCATCATCATCATCATCTTCCTCTTCAATTCCATCTTCATCATGCTGCTGAGCCACCGTCCTTGATCGGTGAAAACGTGGCCGTATATCCTGTTCACTATCAGGAATCGTTTCGTCTTCTTCAACATCACCCTGTTGTTTTTTTTTAAGAGAAATTTTTGGTGGCATTCATTATAGGCTAATATGTACATGAGTAAGAGAAACAGAATATCCAGAGATGGGGTCATGCACAGAATTCTGAAGTATACTTCCAGAGTGATTAAGAACCACGCCCATGTACAGAACATATTCATCATGGAGGGGCGAACAGACAGACGTAACACACCTGTTAGGTTATATGGCCCTTTAAGTCAACTACATGGCCTCCACTGGCTGGTATAATCTAAGTTACCTGAATCAAATTCAGAGCAGCATATATAAGAATGTTTTTAAAATAACTCCAAGTAGTTAAGGGGAAATTAATAATAACCCACCAATGTCACCATCTAGTACCAAATTAAGCAAGAATGTATCATTACTCAAACTTATGCTTCTATCTATAAACTTCTATAACCAATTATGGATAACAGGAAGTCTATTTACAGGAGATCTATTCTCAATGAATGTTTTATTGGCCAAATCCAGCCAAAGATGTACTAAGTCAATATAAAAATCATGTTCCCTATTCATCAAAAAAGCTTCCTTACCTTAAGTAGGATAATATCTATATCTGAGTACTTCATGCCATTCACTAACACAGGAATCAACCTATAAAGAAAGAAATTCATGAAAACAAAGACCTAAAGATCTCAACAGAATAATTAATAAGTCTTAACCTTACATGTACTAATAAAACCAATGAGATAATCAATGGTAATATTGTCTTTGAAGTTATTCAGTGATATATGTCCGCTCTCTTAACTGAAGAAATGCTAATAGAGAAAAGGAAGCAGTGAAATATAAAATCCCCTGGATAGGTTTAAGAAATGTGGGCCAGCCAAACTTTCATGCTCAAAGTCCTTCTAAATTCTAAAATAGAAAGATTAGTAGTAATTAAACATTACATCTAGCATAATTTAACTAGGTAAGACTTGCAATACATAGAACTGCATTTTGTAAGATACAGGCATTTTGCAGGAGAACCAGGTGTATCTGGATCACTAACAGTTTATCACTGATGATCTTTGTCAACAATTTCAGGGAAATGGTCAGGACAGACATCAGAATGTTAAGATAATGAAGAGTTAACACGATGTGGATTAAAGAAGTGAAGACAGTAAGTCCCACTCAAAAAAAGTTTTGAGTTTTTTTTTTTTTTTTTTTTGAAGACAAAAAACGGCAGCAAGTTATAAAGTTATGGAAAATGAGGCAACAAGGAGAAGCTAAGAGTGAATATTTATCTGGTACGGTGAGGGTCTTTGGGTATAAGAAAAATTTATATTATACAGACCTTAAGGAGAAAATTGGTTAGGAGAGAACAGCTCATATGAAATTACTATCTGTTAAGTTTTGGGGCAAGATAAAGGGTCACCTGCTTTCTTTATAAGCCTAAGTGCTCAAAGTGAATTAAGAGAACATCAAAAGAGTAATAAAGGTTTCAAACAGTTGCTCTTGGTGAATAAAAGATAAAAGCTGATCTGGAACATGAATTAGCAGATTGTGAAGAGACCACTTGCAGTTGAAGACCACAGATTTCTATAGCCAACAATCCCCCTGGGGGAGTGTAACTTTCCCCAAAGGCATTTGACAACCCGGTTAAAGAAAAGAATTCAGAGTTCAATTAGTCTAGAGCAGGGTAGATAGAAGTTTTGGGTTAGTATGGTTTATTCGTGGCTCTGATGTTTGTCAGATAGAGAATAAAAAGAATCAGATTAGGTCGAGGCAAGCAGATCATGAGGTCAGGAGTTCGAGACCAGCCCGGCCAACATAGTGAAATCCGGTCTCTACTAAAAATACAAAAATTAGCTGGACATGGTGGCGCACGCCTGTAGTCCCAGCTACTCGGGAGGCTGAGGCAGGAGAATCACTTGAACCCGGGTGGTGGAGCTTGTAGTGAGCTGAGATCACGCCACTGCACTCCAGCCTGGGAAACAGTGAGACTCCATCTCAAAATAATAATAATAATAAAAAAAAATCAGATTAGAACACAAAGAGGTCAAGGGCCTTGGAATGGGGTGGCAGATGGGCCTAGTAAGGTTTGCAAGAAATAAAGGACTGGCTGGTAAAGCTGGGCAATAAGAAAAAATGAGGTCAGAAAATAAGACAGAAATTCACTGTGACCATGTGGCAATTTGGCATGTGCCTGGCCAGGTCTAATCATGCTAGGCAAACTCTTATTTTTGAGCAGGTCTAATTGTGAAGATTTCTCCTGAAGCCCCCATGTAGCCATTGAAAATGAGTTTTTGTTTGTTTGTTTGTTTGTTTTGAGATTGGAGTCTTGCTCTTGTCACCCAGGCTGGAGTGCAATGGCATGATCTTGGCTCACTGCAACCTCCGCTTCCTGGGTTCAAGCTATTCTCCTGCCTCAGCCTCCCAAGTAGCTGGGACTACAAGCATGTGCCACCATGCCTGGCTAATTTTTTATATTTTTAGTAGAGATGGGGTTTCACCACGTTGGCCAAGCTGGTCTTGAACTCCAGACCTCAGGTGATACACCCGCCTTGGACTCCCAAAGTGCTGGGATTACAGGCATAAGCCACTGCATCCAGTCAAAAACGAGTTTTTTAATGCAACATCACATAAAGTAATAACACAGACAATAAACGTTTACTGAATACTTAAATATGGGCTGAGCATTGGGTTGTTTTACATGGAAAATCCACACAACATCCCTATAAGACATTAATGTACAAGAATAAAGGTGGGAAATAGCCAAAACAACTTGTAAAAACAAGAGAAATCAAGAGCTGCTATACCAGATCACAAAATACATTAATGTTCAATAATAAAAATAGTACTAGTTAAAAAAAAAATGAGAGACTATATAGCCCAGAATGATAATAGAACTTAATATCCTCCTTGTTACACTGGTGCATTTTTTTTCTGAGAAAGGGTCTCACTCTGTTGCCCAGGCTGGAGTGCAGTGGTGCCATCTCAGCTCATGGCTCACTGCAGTCTCTGCCTCCTGGGTTCAAGTGACTCTCCTGCCTCAGCCACCCAAGTAGCTGGAATTACAGGCATGTGCTGCCGCACCCAGCTAATTTTTGTATTTTTGGTAGAGACGGGTTTCACCATGTTGCCCAGGCTGGTCTTGAACTCCTGAGCTCAAGCGATCTGCCTGCCTCAGGCTCCCAAAGTGCTGGGGTTACAGGCATGAGTCACTGTGCCCAGCCTACAATGGTGCTTTCTAAATGAGTTTATAATTATGAGCGATCTTGTTAACACATACAATTTTAATTCCTATGCAAACACTTTTTGCTTGTATTATACTAAGCAAGTGTGGTTAATAAATAGGAAAAACAAGTTATTTCATTGTGCTTTTTAATCTCAGCATCAGATTGATGTTGATATTCTGCTATCCTGTCAATATATTATCTAAAACAATAAAAACAGCTGCGTTTTATATACAACAGTGGCTCCCACTGGGTACCGTGGCCCATGGCTGTAATCCCAAAGTTTTGGGAGGCCAAGCAGTGTGAACTGCTTGAGGCCAGAGGATCAAGACCAGCTTGGGCAATACAGTGAGACCTCCTCTCACAGTAGTAGGGAAGACATAAGTCAAACTCAGTCATGACTGGTTTGAGTTGTTTAATGTTAGCACTAATTAGCACAGCAAAATGGGTGGTGCTAATCTTTTAATTTCCTGCTTGGTTTAGAAATATTTGGATTATATTAGTGCAGTAATAGAGTTAGAGTACCTAGTTATAATTCCATATTTTTAACATCATCTCTAATGTTATAACCTAGGTTTTCATTAGCATAGGTTTGTTACAGCATAGGTTTATGTTATAGCGTAGGTTTTCATTATAAAATAGTGAAGCAGCTGCTGCTGAAATTTGGGGGCAAATATCTGCAGCCTGCTGGGAATAGGACTTCTAAAAGGAAGTATGTCTGGAAGGCTATGGCCCAAGGCCTTTTCTGCTGGCTAAAAGCAGGGTCTCCAGAACCAAAGGAAACACACAGCTCTTCTTAAAATTGAAGATGTTGATGCATGAGGTGAAACAGAATTCTCTTTGGGCAAGAGATGTGCTTATGTACATAAAACAAAGAACAACACAGAGACTCCTGGTGGCAAACTAAACAAAGCCAGAGTAATCTGGGCCCATGGAAACAGTGGCATGGTTCATGCCAAATTTCAAAGTAATCTTCCTGCTGAGACCACTGGACACAAAATCTGAGTGATGCTGTACCCCTCAAGGATTTAAACTAACGAAAAGTCAATAAATAAAAGTGGATTTCTGCTCTTGAAGAAAAAAAGAAAATCTCTGCATTTTTATAAAAATTAGTATCTATGACTTTTAGAATTATATGACCCCACAGAAACACAAACGTATCATTAAAGTGGTATTACAAAGTAAAGAGAAAAGGAAGAACAATTAATAGATTTCCTAAAGAGAAAAAAATCCAGTCAGTGTATTTGGAGGGCAAGGTCAAGCAAGTATGATGCACCTTGCTTAACTTTACCCTCCAAATAAACTGACTGGAATTGTTGCTTTCTTGATGGAAAGAAAAAACTCAATTGACCATATGAAAATAGGAACATTCAAGTACCATAAACATCCGGAAAAAAAAAACCCTTTGCTATTAAGATGTATTAAAAACTTTTGTTTTGTTTTGTTTTTTTGCTTATCCAGATGGCTAAGATTTGAGAAATTAAAATTCATGGCTGGCAAAGTTGTGATAGAACAGACACACAGTGAGGTATACAGTTCTATAAATTTCCTAGAGAACTATTTGGAATATTGTGAAAAAACATTAAAATGCTCATATACTTTGAGGAAAAAAATCACTCCTAGTAATTATAACAAAAAGAAACAACCTTTTATTGACAAAGAAAGATATTCACTCCAGGATTATTTATGAGGGGAAAAAAAAGCCAAAACAACCTAAATATTCAATGGCAGAGAACAGTCTCTCTCTTTCTCTCTATAGTGTACCCATATATAATCGTCAATTATGTAAATAAGGTTATGTATACCATGATAGAATAGCATACCTCCACTGAAGTTTTAAAGACTAATGACATGGAGGACAGCACACAGCATACAATAACTGAAAAGAACAAACCATTAAATAGTATATTTAAAATTTTAAGCACTAACTATAGGCGAGATGTCATGTTAATGTATTATATATTATTAAATCAAATTCCTTCTCAACCACCCTGAATACATGCTATTTAGTATACGGTACTTTCACAGAAAAGAACATTAGAAGATGACATAAAAACTACTACCAGTGATTACTCAGGGTGGTGAAAATGCGGAAAATATAAAATTTTCTGCAATTTAGTTTTCTCTCATGAGCTTATATTACTTTACTTTTAGAAAAATGGGCTTAACATTAAATTTTGTTTCATCACAACTAGTGGGAAATTATTTTTTGGAAAAAAACAAAACTTCACAAGAGTCTGTGGTTAAATAACAAGGATTGTTTTTTTAAAAACAAAACCAAAAAAAAAAAAAAAAACCAAAAAAACCCCCACAAAAATACTGTGCTGTAAATTATCCAAAATCAATTACAATTTAGAAGAAACCATACTCACATAATTTTTTTAAAATAGGCAATTGCTTTTTGAAAAATCTCTTTACCAACAATAAAATTAAGTCTGGCTTCTTTAGAATCTCACTCCCTGATGGCAAAAGAATGAATTTTATAAAAATATGAAAATGAAGAATCACTTAAGAAATTAACGAACAAGGCAGCATTTATAAGGGAGAACACTTACTTAGGAAGATGCCTTACAAGCACATCTTTGCATATTGGCTGTTCAGCTAAAGTTAGCCAAAATTCACAGGCTTCTAAAGCCACATTTTCATCTTGATCTTGAGTCCTCTGTAGCATGTACTGGAAACACAAGATCCTTAATATTAGTCAGTTTAAATCACACAATATCAATTCAGTCCTATAATCACGCAAGCTTTTGACCTTATGGTTTTCAACCTAGGCATTTTAATTTTTTTTTTTTGAGATAGAGTCTCACTCTGTCGCCCAGACTGGAGTGCAGTGGCGCAATCTCGGCTCACTGCAAGCTCCGCCTCCCGGGTTCATGCCATTCTCCTGCCTCAGCCTCCCGAGTAGATGGGACTACAGGCGCCCGCCACCACGCCTGGCTAATTTTTTTGTATTTTTAGTAGAGACGGGGTTTCACTGTGTTAGCCAGGATGATCTCGATCTCCTGACCTTGTGATCTGCCCGCCTCGGCCTCCCAAAGTGTTGGGATTACAGGTGTGAGCCACCGCGCCCGGCCAGCATTTGAATTTTTAAAAAGTTTCCTAGGTGACTATAAAATACAGTTAAATTTAAGAAACACTGATTTAAACTGTTACTCAATGAAAAGTGTTCAGTGAATATATTATCTATTTCTGTGTAGTTTTTTTATGATACTGACTTTTTTGAAATGTGAATGTTAATCAAATATTAAGCCTTCTTAGAAACATAAAAAATTAAGAACTCATTATATATTTCTTAAAATGAAGACTCTACAACTACTCAAGCTGTCTCTTGTATATAGACTTTCACATATTTAAAGTGACATATACATACTGAAATTATAAAGATAATTTTTAATTTGGGAAGTAGTAGTGACATCTCTTAGTGTGAATATAATTTGTAATTCTCAACAAAATAGATTTCTCATGTCCTCTGAACACACCAAGGCAAATTCACTCATGTGATTTCACAATGTACCTGAGGGTAGAACTGTCAACTAATAGATTGTACACATCCTCTTATGGACTGAAACATCTCACCTAACAAAATATGCCCATACAACAGTGTCATAGGACAACCCCTATTACATGCTACATCATGTCCTACTCCTTTGCTACTGAGTATTGTGGAAGAACTGTAACATTATAAATTAGGCTCCCCAGCTGTGACCAAGCAACTGATAAAATTTCTTCACTTTAGTTAACACTAAACTTTCAATCAGTCCTGCCTGACTTTTCAAAGAAAAAACAGGCCTACCTTATGCAGCCATGTGTAAAGTTTTAAAACAGGAGTTGCTGCATACCATGAATGCTAGCCTTTTAACAGATCTTAGACTGCATCCTTTAAAAAAGATCCTCCCTTCTCTCTACCACATGGAACTTTGGAAGTGAAAAGGAGGCTCTAGATAACATACTACTTAAAACACTTCCAAAGTTATACAGTATGTACAACTATACCCAGAAATACAAAACTCCCCACAAAGATAACTTATAATTTTAAGACAATCCTAATTATTTTATAGTCCCCTTCCCATCCGGTATGTTGTATTTTCTATCTAGTATTTCTCTTAGGGGAAAGATGATGAAAGAGCCTTTATTTTAGCCAATGTTACCTCAACTATATTATGCATGTGAGGAAGCAGGCGATCCATTCGAACTTCGAGCAACATCACAAGTGCTCGGCACACATTTTTCCGTACCTCTGGTTCTTCATCACCAGCTAATGCAAAGAGATTCTGTTGCACAAGAAATAATTTTTTCTAGTTTTAGAAAGGCTTACACACAAGTTATAAGTAATCTGCAAGTTGGTGACATTTAAAGAAACCCTGCGAAGGTACCAAAAACTGACTGAATTGGCCTACAATATTAGATTATAAGAATTAAATGTGAAATGATAACTGACAAAGATTATGATTTTGATAAAAGATGAAGAGCTATTCTTTTCTGATAGAGTACAATCAGTTGTACTTTGAGGAAATTTTTAGTTTTTAAGAAACCATGTCATTAGGACATAGGAGCATTTGTTTGCTCACCCAGAAGCAGAGACAAAAGACTATTCCCTACCAACCCTGATTTTTAAGGTGAGAGGTGGTAATAGATTCAAGATTTATAAAAAGGTGATACAGATTCAATAATCGGCAAATATTAATATATACTGATTTTCTAACTTAACCCTAAAGTGATGTTCAATAAAATTAGTAATACATATTATGCTGTTCCCATCTGCAAGGTAAAAAGCAATGTCTGAATGGACAATAGACTATTTTGTTTAATCTTCCAAACTCTAAGATGTTATTATTCAATTTTACAAATAAGGAAAGAAATTAATAGAAGTTAAGTAACTTGAAAACCAGCAGAAGATCTGAATCTGGCTTTCATGGAATCACAGTTCACACACTCATTTCCCTATACCAACAAGCTTCCACTAGAAGAAAAAGACATCTCTCAGAGTGGGGATGTGAGAGGAAAACCAATGAAGCCTTCCTCATGTCACACATAAAGTCTTACTTTATTTATACATACATGTATTAAAAGCAGTAAAACAAGCATTTAAAAAGTAAGTAACATCCAATGTGTCCCACTGTCTTTTTCCGGGAAATCACAGAAATCTCTACAAAATGAACCTAAAATCTCATTACAAGAAAGAGGAGAAATTCAACGATCAAATGGGACACTGTGTGAAGTACTATTGCAGCATTTTTAAAATGTTGATTTCCCCAAGTCCTGCTTCCACATTTGACACTCAAAACTACGTAGTTCCTGTTTTAATTGTATTTTACATAGAAAAGAGCACTGTTTTCTCAGCAGGCATTGCCATTAACAGTACCTCCTCCATTAAATTTTATTAAAAGATTTCATTAATTTACTCTAGAGAACAGCAACTGGGTTGGGGGTGGGGATATCCAATGCCATCATCTTGCATTTGTCAGTTTTGTTACTACTGTCAATGAATACCCAGTTTTGCCAAGGTTATACATTATAGCTATGTACTGGTAACCAATAAACTTTTCATGAATATGTTAGACTTAGCAGACATACCATGAAAACAATGGCAAGTGAAGAAAATTAGTTTACTTATTCACTTGGCAAATTGCTATTGAGGGCCTACTATATGTTAGAGGCACTTCCTCTAGAGGTTTACTGTTTTTGTAGGGTGGAGAACTGGCTAAATCCTGTAGTACTATCAAGTAGTAAACAAATATTAACATATTCGATAGTAAAGCAAAATATTTTAAAATGTTAGAAAATGTTTCTGCCTCACTTGCTGAGTACAGTCCTATGAAATTTTTATTTTCAGAGATAATTCAATTTCATTTATTTTAGATTATATTTCCTTATAAGGTGCTGGTTTGTCTATCACTGTCCCCTTTATTTAACTGTGAAAGAGTAATACCAAAAGAAAACACCAGGATATAATTGCAACAGAAATACTACTATTAATACTTTAATAGCTAACATGAAGTGCTTGCTTACTCTGTGGCAGGCATTGTTCCAACTTACTTATATCAACTAGGTTTATAACAATCCAACAAGGTAGGTCAATTATTGACTCATTTTACAGATGATATAAAGAAAACATCAGTTAAATAAAGCATCTAAGGTTAAAAGCCACTAAACTGAGAAGCTGGGATTTGAACACCAATAGTCTACTCCAGACCTCTAGTATTATCCACTACATTATACCACCTCTAGGCTAGACTGAAAGAAAACACCTTGCAGGCATAAAATTTAAGTATCCCTAGTATCAAACACAGTATCTGTTCCATAGCAGGTGGTAGTCAGTAAAACTATTTAAGACACATTTTGGTTTTAACTTGTAAATGGCTAAAGGACCTTTATGGCTACTACTCTTAGTCTATTGGTAAAAGATGCTCAGAAAGAAGCTGGTCAATTTAAGTGACGAGAAAAAAAGTAACATAACCCACCCCCACTCTTCCTTATAACTTCCCAACAGTAGTATCAGCAGTCTGACTTCTAAGGGACTTCTAAAATTCCATTTCATGAAAATAAAAGTGAAGGTGTTTAAGGAACTTTAACAATCCTTTTAATTGTTATCAAGTGGCAGAAATTTTGAAAAGAAATTGTGGTGCTTATGGTTCCTGGCCAGAAAATTATGCTTTCTTTCCGCTTTTATCAGAAAGTTCAAAATACCTTTAAGAGTCTATTATTCCTGATGCCTCTAATTTTACAATGGAAACCAATGGAAAATACTGTCCTTGTAGTCTGTGCCTTCAGATTCTACCAAATCAACTTAATCTAACCTCACCAATTTTTCGCATTTCAAAAACTGCATGAGCTGAGGGACTTGGTTTCCATATGCCATTTGAACAGTATATTGAAGGAAACATTTTTTGAAGTAGTCAAGATACTAAACATCCCCCGCCACCAAAACCAGTGTTTGTAAAATGATACAAGTAGAAAAATTAGTAAAAGTGCTTTCTCAGCTAACAAAAGTTACAGTCTATCCCATATCCAGTTTTAATACTATCAGAAATCATTTAATTAAATATTGGGTTTAGAATTATAAATGATTCTTGTTTTAAAGCAAAACTACATGCAGTTAGCATCACCTAACCTTCTCAAAAAAAACAGTTGGGAGGGAGACAAGAACAAGTCTTACCTCAATAAAAGAATCAATGTGCAACATCAGAGCTTGAGTCCTACTGATGATAAACTGATTGACACACGCAACAGCGTGAGACCTAGAAACAAAGTTTAAAATTTAACATATGCTGATTGTAACTTTGTTCTATCTATAGAAAATTGGTAAAAACATTCCTCCATAAAAATATTACGGTATGTCTATCAATATACCCACTAAAAAGAATAAGTCAAACTTCTGTATCAACAAGGAAAGAATGTGAATGATATATTAAGTGCAAAATGCAAGTTGCAGAGCAATATGTATTTCTAAGCAACTGAAAAATGTTAGACAGGACATGTGCAAATTTTTAATAGTACATACCCCTAAAGAGTGGAGGCTGGGGAGGGGCAAATTTTTTTTTTTTTAAGATACCTACAGATTTAAAAATGATAGGTAAACATTCCTTTTGAAACTAAAAATGGAGAATAGTCCATGTGTTCTGGTCAGCAGTTCTTATTGGCACCACCTTTAAAAATTTACTCTTAATCTAATCATTTCTCACTGCTTTCACTTCTCTCATCCAAGCCATGATCTCTGATCCCTTACTAGGGTTAATGAAATAGGCTGTACTTGGTTTCCTGACTTCCACTGTGCCAAACCCCACTACAGCCTGTTTGACACACACAGACCACACTATACTCTCATTCAGATTGCTGCAATAAAACAATCTACTTTTTCTACAAAAGGTCAAACAGTAAATATTTTAAGCTTCGTGGGCCACATGAAAACCTTTGTTGTCATTTTTTTCCCTCTTAATTACAACCTCTTAAATTTAAAAATCATCCTTACCTTGCAGGTCATGGGCTAAATTTGGCTCCATGGAACATAGTTTGCTGACTACTTGCCTAGACATTCCTTTATACTGTGGCTCCTCCCTTACCCCCTAACTTCAATTCCCATTATGCTGCTACAGCCCAAAGTTTCTTTCTTTTGTCACTCTAAAAGGCTGATTCCTAATTCCAGAGACTTCTCACTTGCTGTTCTGTCTTAAACATTCTTCACCACCTTTCAGACTTACTTCCTTACTTTGTTCAGTCTTTGCACAAATGTTTCCTTTACAGAGAGCCATTTATATAAAGTATCTCTGAATCACTGTCTATCCCTGATCTCATTATTTTTCCATTGTACTTATCACTGCATGAAATCATATTACTTATTCATTATCTGTCCTGTCTCCTCTTCTGAAATATAACCCCATGAAAACCTTTCTTTGTCTTAACCACTGTGCCAAAAACAGTTGATTTTTGGTTCTGCAGTTACAGCAAAGCACATAAACATTTACTAAGATAACATTAAGTGAAAAAAGCATACTATGGGGAGCTCAACCACTTAAATGTGCAACACAGGGTAAGCTGCCCATGCTTTAAAGTCTGTTTTTCTCATTCTATAAAACTACTACTGGCTGGGCGCAGTGGCTCACGCCTGTAATCCTAGCACTTTGGGAAGCTGAAGCAGGCGGATCACTTGAGGTCAGGAGTTCTAGACCAGCCTGGCCAACACTGAAACCCTGCCTCTACTAAAAATACAAAAATTAGCCAGGCCTGGTGATGCATGCCTGTAATCCCAGCTACTCGGGAGGCTGAGGCAGGAGGCAGGAGAATCGCTTGAACCCGGGCAGCGGAGGTTGCAGTGAGCCGAGATCACGCCACTGTACTCCAGCCTGGGCGATGGAGTGAGACTCAGTCTCAAAAAAAAAAAAACCCAAAAAACTCTGTCTCAAAAACGACAACAACAACCTACAATTCATTCATCTGTTGGGGGGATTAAACTACATGAGCTAATACATATGTTAAGTACTTGGCATAGTAAACAAATGGAAAAAAAATACAATAAAGTCTTTTAAAGGGCCTTTAAATCAACAACAAAAATATTTTAACTTGCATTTTTTTTGTGTGCATGTGAGGCAAAATTTAAAGGCAGAAATCTCTCCTATCCCCAACCTCCAGAGGCACCTACTACTAGCCTCCCCAAACAATTTTTAGAAACTTGGGAACAGTTAGGATTTACATTTTAAATAAAAAAAACAGTTTGATATGCTTTCTTTAGAAGTTTAATATAGTTTCTATACATCAGCAATGAAGAAAAAAACTAGAAAGTGTAACTTAAATGCTACCATTTACAATAGTATCATAAGACCAAGTGCCTGGGAATACATTCAATATAATATGTTCAAAGCCTCTAAAAAGAAAAGCATAAAACTTTATTAAAAACAAGCAACTGGCCGGGCATGGTGGCTCATGCCTATAATCCCAGTACTCTGGGAGGCTATGGTGGGCGGATCACCTGAGGTCAGGAGTTCAAGACCAGGCTGGCCAACATGGTGAAACCCCATCTCTACTAAAAATAAAAAAATTAGCTGGGAGTGATGGCATGCGCCTGTAATCCCAGCTACTTGGGAGGCTGAGGCAGGAGAATCGCTTGAACCTGGGAGGTGGAGGTTGCAGTGAGCAGGGATAATGCCATTGCACTCCAGTCTGGGAGACAAGAGCGAAACTCCGTCTCAAAAAAAAAAAAAAAGCAATTAGTATTGTGAAAATGACAATTTCTCCTAAGTTGATCTACGAATTTAATGTTATTCCAATGTAAATTCCAACAAGGCTTTTCATAAAACTTGACAATTCTAGAATTTATAAGGAAGAGAAAAGGCATTCCTACTGTCCTACTGTAAGCTCTAAATATCATTTCCCAATAAAAGGAATCAGATCTAGGCCAGAAATACAGATGATAAACTTGGAATGCTATGGATATCTGTGTATATAAAAATAAAACTTCCTTGTATTGATTTCTGGTAATCAAAGGCAATAACAAAGGCAGAGTAATTACTCATGTCACATATTCATAATCAACATCAATTTGTTAATTAGATCTGATACTATATAAATGGCATTTGTTTGTGAAGAATGAATTTTTTCTCCAATATGATCTCTTCCTTATAGATTATTAGAAAATATTCCCCCTAGAAACATCTGAGGTATTTAGTAAGCTCAGAGTAATTCTGCTAAATCATGTATATTTTCAATTCTAATTTCTCATCCTGAAAGTCTGCATATTCCAGGTCAAATTCTGATTTTTAGCCTTTCTTCAACTCATATTTTTATAAGGTAAAACTGTTTTTATTTATTTTTTTGAGATGGAGCCTCACTCTGTCACCCGGGAGGGAGTGCAGTCGTGCAATGTCGGCTCACTGCAACCTCCGCCTCCTGGGTTCAAGTGATTCTCCTGCCTCAGCCTCCCGAGTAACTGGGATTACAGGTGCATGCCACCATGCCAGGCTAACTTTTGTATTTTTAATAGAGGTAGGGTTTTGCCATGTTGGCCAGGCTGGTCTCCAACTCCTGACCTCAGGTGATCCACTTGCCTCAGCCTCCCAAAGTGCTGGGATTACAGGCGTGAGCCACTATGCCCTGCCATTTATTATTTTAAAAGTTCTGCCAAATTTATATGTTGTAAAACTGTAGGCCTTA
Organism: Hylobates moloch; assembly: GCF_009828535.3. Lineage (NCBI taxonomy): Eukaryota > Metazoa > Chordata > Mammalia > Primates > Hylobatidae > Hylobates > Hylobates moloch. Next base: position 20,733,665 of record NW_026652298.1, on the reverse strand, counting down.
TTTTCATTCCATTCTGGGACAGAATATAAATTTACCTTATAAATAGGAGTAACATTACCCAAAATTTTTTTCAAGTTGAGATAAGCCAGAACACAATAAAAATATGGAAAAATTATCTTAATATAGTTTGAGCTGTTTGTACAACTCTTTCCTTGCTGTGTAGAAATTCATTGCAATATGTTATAAACTTTTTTTATTTTGAGACGGAGTTTTGCTGTTGTTGCCCATGCTGGAGTTGCAATGGCACGATCTCGGCTCACTGCAACCTCCACCTCCCGGGTTCAAGTGATTCTCATGCCTCAGCCTCCCGAGTAGCTACAATTACAAGCGCCCGCCACCACGTCCAGCTAATTTTTTGTATTTTTAGTAGACACAGGGTTTCACCATGTTGGCCAGGCTAGTCTTGAACCCCTGACGTCAGGTGATCCACTGCACCCAGCCTAAACTTCAAGTAACTGCAACTTGTTAAAAAAAGAAAAAAGCCTCAAAACACTCCAATTTTTGCTCTAAGATATATCAGAATTCAATCTGAAGCTTTAGCCTTGAAACAGCAATGGAATAAAATAAAGGGCCCATTAATACACCTATGCACGCATATAACTAAGCATATAACAGAGGTGACATTTTAAAATGATGGGGAAAAGGGACTTCATAGTGACAGCAAGAAAAGTTACCTAAATGGAAAAGACAGAATGTTTATCTATCTCGTAACACACCCACAAATGCCTGATACATTAAGCTCTTTTTTTTTTGAGATGGAATCTTGCTCTGTCTTCCAGGCTGGAGTGCAGTGGCACAATCTCAGCTCACTGCAAGCTCCGCCTCCCGGGTTCACGCCATTCTCCTGCCTCAGCCTTCCGAGTTGCTGGGACTACAGGCGCCTGCCACTATGCCCAGCTAATTTTTTGTATTTTTAGTAGAGGTGGGGTTTCACCATGTTAGCAAGGATGGTCTCGATCTCCTGACCTCGTGATCCGCCTGCCTTGGCCTCCCAAAGTGCCGGGATTACAGGTGTGAGCCACCGTGCCCGGCCATATTAAGCTCTTAAATGTCAAAAAGCCCTGAACATTTTAAACTCTTAGTAAAGACAAAAAGGGATTAAGATATTCTCTACACACATAACTGATAAAGGATGAGAATTCCTGTAAATCAATGGAGTACAAATAACCTAGTAGAAAAAAGGAAGAGACAAGAACAAGATAAAGGCAATAAACATACAAGATTTTCAACATCATTAATGATAGCAGAGTATTATCAAGACCATAATGAAACACCAAATATCTATTTGATCGGCAACACTTAAAAAATATGCTAATTGTCATGCAATGGAGTATTACAGAGGAGTCAAAATGAGCTATAGTGATTCAGTACAGATGAATGCAACATAACATTAAAGTTGCCTACGTCTACATTCAGTACTGTGCAGTTCTTACAATGCTAAAAACTAAGATATGTATCACCCTTTGCATATGCATGCAATAAAATTATCTATCAAGAAATGTAAGGGAAATATGAAATTGGGATTTAGATGTAGACTGTTGTCAAGGTCTTCATTTTGTTTCAGGTGGTGGATCTGATTGCTTATGTTATTAAAAATAATATATAACTAAAGGCTAAATACGAGCAGGCCATGATGAGAATGTCATCAACTAAGAATAATTCAATTCTGAGTACTTCAAGTCTGATAAAATGGTTCTTATTTTTAAATTGTTTAGTCATTGCCTATAGAACTAGGCAATATAGTTTCCTATACTCTAATTTTATATTCTTGAAGTCCAACAGTTATGTTGAGAGAGAACGCTTAAGAGTACATAGCAAATGCCAGTTAAACTATATTAATAAGGTATTACGTAATGTAGAATGACATCATTATTAAAGATGTATGATACATTTAGTATATATTTATAGCAGATAGTTATTTACCCAAATATACATTAAAAAGAAAAATGCTAAAAGTATGTACAACAGAATCTCAAATGAGTATTAATCAACATTCATGGAACGGAATTTTTTTCCAGACAGGGTCTTATTCCATCACTCAGGCTAGAGCACAGTAGCTCACTGCAGCCTTGAATTCCTGGGTTCAAGTGATTCTCCTGCTTGAGCCTCCAGAGTAGCTAGACTATAGGCACACACATCACTACACTCGGCTAATTTTTTAAACTTATTTTTTGTAGAGAAAGGGTCTTGCTATGTTGCCCAGGCTGATCTCTAACTCCTGGCCTCAAGCAATCCTCCTGCCCTCAAGCAATCCTCCTGCCTCAGCCTCCCAAAGTGCTGTGATTTTAGGTGAAATATTTCTGAATTGCTCAACTTTACCTAATATTTTAATCAAATGACCATCTACAAAATAAAAATCGTGAAAAAATATTTATTAATATTTAATATCCAGCAATGGTGTTATCAATTACCAGAAATATAGTTTTTGGATTTTGTCTGTTTTTCTTTTTTGAGACAAGGTCTCGTTCTGTCACCCAGGCTGGAGTGCACTGGTACGATCTCAGTCCACTGCAACCTCCTCCTTCTGGGCTTAAGCAATCCTCTCACCTCGGCCCTCCAAGTAGCTGGGACCACAGGTGTGTGACACCATGCCCAGCTAATTTTTATATTTTTTGTACAGATGGGGCCTCATCATGTTGCCCAGGCTGGTCTTGAACTCCTGAACTCAAGCGATCCACCCACCTGGGCCTCCCAAAGTGTTAGGATTACAGGCATGAGCCACCAGTCCCAGCTGTTTTTTTAATTACTGAGAATCAGTCACAAAAAGTGAAGCAGGTATATTAACACATTTTCATTATCTTAGTTAAAATGTTAAAAGGGGGAAACTTCCTGGAAACGTGAACTCCTATCAACTATGCCAGAAATAACAACATTATTATAATGTTGTAATAATGGAAAACCAAATACCTGCATGTTCTCACTTATAAGTGGGAGCTAAACATTTGGTACACAACCACATAAAGATGGGAACAACAGACACTGGGTAATACAAGAAGGGGGAGGGAGAGGGCCAAACCAGCTAATGGGTACTACGCTTACCACCTAGGTGATGGATTCATTTGTACTCTGAAACCCCAGCATCACGCAATACGCCTTTTTAACAAACCTGCACATGTATCCCAATTCTAAAATCAAAGCTAAAAAAAAAACAAAACAAAAAAAACCAAAAACCCACAACTAATCCTGGCCTTAAATAAAGGAAGTTAGAAGATGCCTGTTAACTATCATGAATATAATTAACCACTGTAAAAGGCACAAAACCTTTATCATGTTTAACGAAAATTTCCTCACAAAGAGTCAACATTTCACAGGTTTTGTTACTGAAGTAGTCAATTTCAATTACATAAGTTCACCTCTCTGGAACATCCAATATCTTTTGCTAATGTCAAAAACATTAGGTAATGAAAACTAAGATAATGGTCAGGTTTATATCAGAGTTAATCAATTAGTACTGGCAATACAAGTACCTTATTTTTGGACTACTATGCTTGAAGAACTGTAAAAATTTGGGAATCATGATGTTGAGAGGACGATCTAAAACATCACTATCTAAAATCTCAGCAGAATCTTCACAAATCTTCTGAAGGGCACCAAATGCTCCCTGTAAGAGACACATTTAAATTATTAGAATTTGTTAAAAATGAAGCCATTTGAAAACAAACTGAAGAATGCTGATTAATTTGTGTGGACTAATGTTCTCAGCCCTCATAAATGCCTTCTAAAATCCATAAATTTAATCATTCAATTTTTTTTTTTTTTTTTGAGACGGAGTCGGTCTGTCGCCCAGGCTGGAGCGCAGTAACACAATCTTGGGTCACTGCAACTTCTGCCTCCCGGGTTCAAGTGACTCTCCTGCCTCAGCCTCCCGAGTAGCTGGGATTACAGGTGCCTGCCATTGTGCCCGGCTAAGTTTTGTATTTTTAGTAGAGATGGGGTTTCACCATGTTGGCCAGGCTGGTCTCAACTCCTGACCTCAGCTGGTCTGCCGGCCTCAGCCTCCCAAAGTGCTGGGATTACAGGTGTGGGCTACCATGCTGGCTCTAATACTCAATTTTAAAACAAATTATTATATCATTGAGTATGTAAAAATCTCAGTTAAAATACAAGGGTATATTTTAGTTTTAGCATTAAATGACTTAGAAGTGGAGGATATTTTGGTTGGCCGGAATTAAATACCAGTTTGTTTAAATTAAATATAAAACTCTACATTTACATAGAAGAGTATTTAACCACTGTAATACTTTTCTTTTTGAAGCACAGAGAGGTCATTAATACCCCTAAAAAGTTACTTAGGCCAGATGTGGCTCACGCCTGCAATCCCAGCACTTTGGGAGGCCAAGGCAGGTGGATTACCTGAGGTCAGGAGTTCGAGACCAGCCTAGCCAACATGGTGAAACCCCATCTCTACTAAAAACAAAAAAATTAGCTGGGCGTGGTGATGCATGCCTGTAATCCCAGCTACTCTGGAGGCTGAGGCATGAGAATCACTTGAACCTGGGAGGCAGAGGGTACAGTGGGCCGAGATGGCACCACTGTAGCCTGGGTGACAGAGCGAAACTCTGTCTCAAAAAAAGAAAAAAAAAGTTACTTACATATAGAAAAAAAAAAGTTACTTACATATAAAAGTATTCACTGGGTAACTCGTGACAAAATCTGTTGCAAGGGCAGGCAATGCAAATTGGCAACCATTTTCCTATAACCATTTTAATACTAAAGGGGATAATCCAGAGCCTTTGTACATAACATGTAACCTACTAGTTACCCACCCACCTACTTTACTGTTTATATTATATAATGCCATCAGCAGCAACTTGATGCTTATTCTCCATAGTACAGTTTTAAAGTGTCCAACAGAAGGTAAAATCCTTTAAGGAAATTACCCAACATCCTTTTAGATTTTATAATATCTTAAAAATATTAAATCTGAAAATATTTGTAAGCCTAAAATTTAATCAATATATTAAATTTCAGTCTTCAATTTAATATGCATTAAATATCAGGAATTTTAATTGTCATGCTAAAATAGTCATATTTAATTATTAAGGTTTTTTTTTTTAAAGCTTTACTTCTGAAAGCCTATTACATCAAATTAAATGTGAACTTGTTACCCATGTGGCAATTAAAAATTTCAAATAAGAACAAACATTTAACTAGCACTCCATACCAACATTTGGAAAACCACTATCTTTAGTTCAGATGGATGGGAATATTGTTTATTTACAGTATGACTTCTATATAGTACACTACCTCAACAATTTCTCAATTACTGCAGCTTAAATTTTTTATTCTTGGAAAGCACTTGCTTAAAATTTTGATCTTCTTTTATGTTATTACCATCACACCAAAGCACTATTTAAATGCAATCAACTGTCACATGATGACTTATTATTTAGCTTTTCTGTAATCTATAATCTTATCAGTGTATTTCCAAAGCTTTTTTGTTTTGTTTTGTTTTGAGATGGCTGGGGTGCAGTGGTGCAATCTCAGCCCAATGCAATCTCCGCCTCCTGGGTTCAAGCGATTCTCCTGCCTCAGCCTCCCAAGTAGCTGAGATTACAGGCATTCGACACCATGCCTGGATAATTTTTTATTTCAGTAGAGATGGGGTTTCACCATGTTGGCCAGGCTGGTCTCTCAAACTCCTGACCTCAAATGATCCACCTGCCTCAGCCTCCCAAAGTGCTGGGATTACAGGTGTGGGCCACCACAGCCTCCTGAGTAGCTGGGACCACAGGCACACATCACCACACCTGGCCAATTTCTTCTAATAGGGTTTTACCACATTGCCCAGGCTGGTCTTGAACTCACGGAATCCACCCACCTAGGCCTTGGGATTACAGGTGTGAGCCACCATGCCCGATTGTTGTTTTTTTTCCCTTTTAGGTTATTCCTGTGGGTTTTTTTTTGTTGTTGACAGGTTATTCCTGTGCCTGCCCTGCCTTCAACCTCCGCTCTTTGAGAGGTAGAGGAGTCACTGCTTTATAGAGTCAAAACACCAAATATGGTTTCCACAGAAAATAGATTTCTACCCAAATCTGAAGCCTGTTAATTAAAGAAATACTTAAGTATCCACTAACCATGAGAAATCATCCTCTCTCCCCAAACGAAAAGGATGCTAGTGATCTAATCAGTGGCAAAAACAAAACAAAACAAAACAAAACGAAAACAAAACAAAAAAAACCCACAGGTCAGAGTTAATGTATGATTCAAACTAAGACAATGGTCTGGCACAGTGCCTCACACCTGTAATCCTAACACTTTGGGAGGCTGAGACAGGTGGATCATTTGAGGCCAGGGGTTCAAGACCAGCCTGTCCAACATGGTGAAACTCTGTTTCTACTAAAAATACAAAAAAATTAGGCGGGTGTGGTGGCTCATGCCTGTAATCCCAGCTACTCAGGAGGCTAAGGTGAGAGAATCACTTGATTCTGGGAGGCAGAGGTTGCAGTGAGCCGAGATTGCACCACTGCACTTCAGCCTGGGCAACAGAGCGAGACCCTGTTTGAAACAAACAAACAAAAAAAAAACGAAGACAAGTTTAGTGAAGTGCAGTGGCTCATGCCTGTAATCCCAGCACTTTGGGAGGCTGAGGCTGGAGGACTGCTTGAGCTCAAGAGTTCAGGGTCAGCCTGAACAACAACGAGACCCCATCTCTACCAAAAGAAAAGAAAAAATTAGTCTAGCATGGTAGCACACGCCTGTAGTCCCCACTACCTCGGAGGCTGATGTAGGAGGATTGTTTGAGCCCAGGAGGTTGAGGTGAGCTATGATGGTGCCACTGCACTCCAGCCTGGGCGACAGAGTGAGACTCTGTCTCAAAAAAAAACAACAACAACAACAAAAAACACAAGTTCAGCATCCCTTAGATATCTCACATAAGAGGCATAAAAACAATTTAGAGAAGCTAAGAAAGTACTCATGGTCCAGGAATTTGGTAAATTTCATTCTATCTTTAACTGATTAAGCTTGACAAAAACTGTTTATTACATACATATACATCCAAGAACAATTTTAGAACAGAAAAGCAAGATATGTCCTTGTGTGAAATATAGTAAAAGAGGTTTATAATGTAACGGTTTTTATAGAAAAATAAATGATTTACAAATGTAATATAACACAAAGGTAACTTTAGGTTTCTAAGTTTTGAGAAGCTGTATGTTTCAGAGGAAATATTTTTCCCAAAAGCTGCTAATACACAACATGACAAGAAAAACAGAAAAAACCCAATTATGTATGAAACAAATATCCTTACCTCACAGGTATTATAATCTTCAGAATCCAACAGGCTACAGAGTTTTGGTAAGAGGTCAGGCCAATTCTGCAATTCTCCCTTGGAGGCTATAGTTGTGATCAAAATACCTTGAACAAAAACACACTTCTTTAGGAAATCCAACAGCATTATGTCAGGTATTGCCATGTGAGCAACTGTGTGCATAAACACATTTTATGTAAATAATAACATTTGGCCAGGCATGGTGGCTCATGCTGTAATCCCAGCATTCTGGGAGGCCGAGGTGGGCAGATCTCTTGAGCCCAGGAATTCCAGACTGGCCTGGGCAACATGGTGAAACCCTATCTCTACTAAAAATACAAGAAAATCAGCTGGGCGTGATGGTACGCGCCTGTGATCCCAGCTATTCAGGAGGCTGAAGTGAGAGGATCACCTGAGTCAAGGAGGTCGACGCTGCAGTGAGCCATGACTATGAGACCACACTCATGCCTGGGCAGAGTGAGACCTTGTCTCAAAAAATTAGTAACACTCACCAACAACACCCATATCACCATTGCGTACCTTGTGGAAAAAAAATCTCACATAAACCAGATCTGTTTTTAATACTGTTTTTCAACATTTCACCCTCTAAGGTTTTTCGAGTTAAATTTACCAAGTATAAGAATCCAACTTCTTTTTCTGCCATAATACCAAGAATAGCTCCACCAATTAAAATTAATTCTAATGGCTGGGCACAGTGGCTCACACCTGTAATCCCAGCACTTTGGCAGGCTGAGGCGGGTGGATCACATGAGGTTGGGAGTTCAAGACCAGCCTGACCAAACATGGAGAAACCCCATCTCTACTAAAAATACATAATTAGCCGGGCATGGTGGTGCATGCCTATAATCTCAGCTACTCAGGAGGCTGAGGCAGGAGAATCGCTTGAACCTGGGAGGCGGAGGTTGCGGTGAGCCAAGATCATGCCACTGCACTCCAGTCTGGGCAACAAGAGCGAAACTCTGTCTCAAAAAGAAAAAAAAATTCTAATTTATCCATACAAAAGAGTAGAAAGAAAATATGCCAAAATGTTAGCAGCACTTAACACTGGGTGACGAACTTATGAGTCTGTTAGGTTCAAATAAAAGACACATTAAGATGCTAAAAATAGCCCCCTGACTTAATCTGGAACCAGAGCCAAGGACTATGGTAGGAAAAACTTAAGTAGATGAGTATCACTTGAGAATAATCCTGTATGTTTCACTGCTTACAACACTCTCACTCATGTAGGCAGGCTACATACTCCTACAACAGTTCCCACTTACTTGATCAAGAATGAGTCGCCAGAAAGGCGATCTTGGAGGCTGGGTGGCCCATGCTCACTGATCATGTTGTTCTGACTGAATGGATTATCTCAACTGTGTTATGCAGTAGAGTTGTGATAGTCAATGAATTATGCAAATACACACAAATGTAAGGAAAGTTTTGTGTTAATACAAACACAAGGACAACAGAAAGGTTTTGTGTTAATATTTTTTTCTGCCTTAGTAAACATATTAGTGATATAATATGCTTAGTGATTATGGATCTTTTAGTGCCAGAAGAGTATAAACTCTGACAATAGGCAAATTATATGCATTCTAAGCTGTAAAATATGAGTGTACAAAAATGAAAAGAAAATTCTTCATAGGGTTATTTTGAAAATTCAATTGGATATATAGAACATGCCTGGCATCTAGTAATTTACTGAACAACAAATAACACCATGTGTATAAATTTTCTGCCTTTAGTTTTGAGAAGGTTGCTCTCAATGATAAAGAACTAAAAAAGAATCTAGAAAGTAAAGCTCCTGGCAAATTTATTCTCCACACACACAAAAATTAAATTGTATAGTAAGAATTAATGTACTGATAGTATTTTCAAGATATAGCCCTTACAATAAAATAGCCTTCCATTAAGATCCAAAATCAGCAAGATCTGATTCTTCCTGCAAATTAGTCTTTCCTAAAGTTAAAATATAAAAGAAATAAGGGAATGAGAAAGATCTGGATCTGTCTAAAAAAACCAAGCATAACTTAAAAAAGACTACAAACAAGCAATAAACAACAAAAATTAAACCCAATCTACAACTTGGTACTAACAAACTGCTCACATTCATTACTTCTGTTAACAGAACACTAAAGAATGTTGATGGACTAACAAACTTATCTGGACCCATAATCTCACCTAAGCATGAAGAAGTATCTAATACCTAGCATAGCTGCAAAAAGTGGGAAGTGACACATACTTCTCAGTATTTATAACAAGTATGGGAATGAAATCAGTGTGCATGACAACACCTATTAAAATCTTAAAAATGTTTAAACACACTTTGACCCAATAATGCCAAATACACAAATTAATTCTATACAAATTTTCCTGTAAGCGTACAAACATATACAAAAGAATATTCATTGAAATAATAAAATTACAAACAAACTGTATACTCTCTAAACAAGAGAAACATCTTTACTTCATCTGATGAATTACCTCACAGTCATTAAGATGTGGTCCCTTCCAAATACTTCCTTGATAAGATTCCCAACATGTATTGTTAAGGTTAATAAAAATTTTAAAAGCCAAAGCTGCTAGTCTATTTTTATAATCAGTAGTCTTTTAATTAAAATATTTAAGTATTGTAAATATTATTAATAGATGCTAAGAAATACAAAAATAACACATGGTCCTTGCCCTTAAGGAGCTCAGTCAGGCACTCTCCGACCCCAACACGTGGCATGGTCTGGAGACATTTTTGGTTGCTACAGCAGGGTATGTGGCTGCTGCTGGTATCCAGTGGGTAGAGGTCAGGTGTGCTGATTAACATCCTGTAGTGCACAGACAAAATAGCCCAACAACAAAGAATTATCCAGTCCAAAATGTCACGTGCTGAGGTTGGAAACTCTGGTCTAGAGGAACAGAGTCCTACATCAACTGATAATGCAGAGTCAGAGTACTTGCACTACTATACATATACCAAGAATTTTCTGTAAAGGTTAATAAGTGATGAAGAGTCTGCTGCCAATTCTTAGAGATGATTTTCAGAAACTCCAAAAAATTATTTCACTTACAAAATATGTTCCCAGAAGTGTTTTAAATCTTTTTCTCATGTAAACTAAGATTAGGCAATTTGGGTGATTAAAAAAAAAAAAACCTTCCCAGATTTGTTGGAAAGCACCAATGTGTTTAAATAACTCATCAATTTTCCTGAAGCAAAACAAACAAAACAACAACAAAATTATAAAATACTTTAGAGTCTTTTTTTTTTTTTTTTTTGAGACGGAGTCTCACTCTGTCATCCAGGTTGGAGTGCAGTGGCTCGATCTTGGCTCACTGCAAGCTCCGCCTCCCGGGTTCACGCCATCCTCTTGCCACAGCCTCCCGAGTAGCTAGGACTACAGGTGCCCACCACCACACCCGGCTAATTTTTTGTATTTGTAGTAGAGACAGGGTTTCACCACGTTAGCCGGGATGGTTTCAATCTCCTGACGTCGTGATCCACCTGCCTCGGTCTCCCAAAGTGCTGGGATTACAGGCATGAGCCACCGCACCTGGCCAATACTTTAGAGTCTTAATGCTGTGCCCCCAAAATAATTTCTCCCCTCTTTGGGAAGAATCTCGTCAATCATACTTTCCACCACCTTCACTAATACATATCAAAAAGTGGGGTGGAGATGGGTGTGAAGGGAGGAGGGACAAAAATGAACTCATTTTTAGCTAACTTATTTCAAGCTCATAGCTGTTTTATCTAGTTAATATTACAGACTTTTTAAAATAGAAAATTTCACATACATATATAAAAACAGAAAAATATAATGAACTAAATGTATCCATTAACTAGCTTCAGCAATCATTAATACATGGTCAATCTTGTTTCATCCATACTTCTACCCACAACCACCTTCACATTCCTAATTGCTTTTTTATCAAATCCCAGACATCGTGTCATTTGAAAATACACTGCAGTTATGTTTGAAGCTCCTTCATCTGTAGTAAAGCAACTAAATAAAAGCTGTTTCTATACTGAAAACTGCAGTGGTCCCTCACAATTAGAATACTTAAATATCTACTTAACATAAAAAACTAAAATGAAAGACCTTCCTTTCATATTCTACTAATACACAGCAAGAAATAAAAATGCCTACATAAGTCAATTTCACCAATCTCTGTCTTAAAATAAGTCAGATGATACCTAAGTGCTTAAATAATTCCCAAGATAAAGTCAGCTCCTAAACATGTTCAAAAACCTTATGGAAGGTCAAAGTATTCATTGGGAGATAAAACCAATTCTTCTCTCCCTAGTACTATTACTTCTAACCTTTCAAATTTAAAGACACAAAGTATTGTAGTTTGAACCAAATGACACTTAAAGATAGGTTTATAATAAAATACAGTTTAGGAAGAAACAATCTCATATCTGGTTTCTATATCCTCTCCTTTCCTTTCAGCTGAGTTGCCAACACTCAGAGGAAACCCACCTTCCTTCTAAATCCCATTCCATTTATGTACGGGGATTTCTCTCCTGGATCTCAAATGGAAAAGGCTGGCACACACTCACCATTCTTTTTAACAGTGCCAAGAGTAGGTAAAGCCTTAAGGTATATAAGAGTACATTCGAGTAATCTAGGGAGTCCTTTTTCTCAAACCACGAATGTCCTCTACCCATCAAATTTAAAATCAGTGTCAATGATGGCACTGTTTAATACAAGAATATCTGGAGGGAGGTCATACAGCCAATGCTTTGTAACTAAGAGGTGAATATTTTTCAAACCCACAACAAGACAAAACAGGAACTCTTTTTTTTTTTTTTTTTTGAGACAGATTTTCACTCGTCACCCAGGCTGGAGTGCAATGGCATGATCTCGGCTCACTGCAACCTCCACCTCCTGGGTTCAAGCGATTTTCCTGCCTCAGTCTCCCAAGTAGCTGGGATTACAAGCACACGCCACCATCCCCAGCTAATTTTTTTGTATTTTTAGTAGAGACCGGGTTTCACCATGTCAGGCTGGTCTCGAACTCCTGACCTCAGGTGATCCATCCGCCTCGGCCTCCCAAAGCACTGGGATTACAGGCGTGAGCCACCGTGCCCAGCCAGGAACTCTTAATGAAAGCATGTGACTCATTTAATGGACTTTCATTTAACCAGCTTGGGTAGATTAACAGAAGCTTTTTCCAGGTCCTTGTAGAAGTTAGCTGCTTAAGCCCACGGTATACTAAAGGCTGCCCATTAGTAGGCTCCTCTTCAGTATGGCTGTTTATTACTGCTTCCATTGGTTGGCAAATGGTGTTAACCAATAGCCAGTTGTGTGTGTTTCCAAATATTTATACGAGTTACTATAATTAAGCACGTTAATTCAGTATTACATAAGCTAACAGAAAGTTGTACTGCCCCTGAAAATAAGCTGAATGCTCTGAAAAGACTAAAAAGTTGCTGCTGAATTACTGACAAGGCAAATATTTAAAAACAAGGGAGAAAATGTAAAAATCTAGAAACCTATAAACACTTGGGTTTTTCATAAACAATTAAAAAGTATTTCTTTACATGTAAAAGTGAAACAAGAAATTATGCATTATGCTAGGCAGAAAATAGGAACTCCAAGCCAGGCGCTATGGCTCAGGCCTGTAATCTCAGCACTTTGGGAGGCTGAGGCAGGCGGATCACCTGAGGTCAGGAGTTCTAGACCAGCCTGGCCAACATGGGGAAACCCTGTCTCCACTAAAAAGTACAAAAATTAGCCAGGCATGGTGGTGGGTACCTATAATCACAGCTACTCGGGAGGCTGAGGCAGGAGAATCGCTTGAATCCAGGAGGCGGAGGTTGCAGTGAGTCAAGATTGTGCCACTGTACTCCAGCCTGGGCAATAGAGACTGTTTCAAAAAACAAAACAAAACAAAACAAAAAAAACCACAAAACAGAACTCTAATCTGCATGCTCAAGAAAAAGCAGTGTCCGCAAATTAATATCACTTGTTGATGCCCCATTTTAACCAACTCTGCTTAGGCTAAGTTTGATTAGGCTCTCCTCTTATCCAGGGTCACTGGTTTCACTGGATGAGAGAGCTTTTTACCATGATTACACCATTTCAAAAGCATTTAAAGGCAATGACAGTTTCCCCATCACAATTTAACATGAAACAGATAAAAATTCCTAAGGAAATAATCTGTCATCTCTAAAAATGACCCAGTTACAAACAAAGTAAGCAAAACTGTTGTAATATAACTTACCAACAGTGGCTCTAATCAGAGGAGAGGAGTCACCAATATTATTTAAACATTCACTTTTAATAAAGTCTGTTACACCATTTGGGAAGTTCTGAAAGTGTGCTTTCACATTATTCTTCAAGATGAGACCACTCAATGATCTTGTGGGTTCATCTGTAATAAAATAGTAATAGTAGTGAGTTTTGAAGTAGTCTTAATTTCAAAATGTGCCGATAATAGTTTTAAAAATATTTATATTCAAAAGTTGATTGACATTCAAACTTGCTATAACCAGTTAAAATAATTATAAATGATTAACAAAAGATTAGCTCTATGATTTATAGCTCAGGGTTTTTCAATCTTGACATACTGACAATTATTTGTTGCAGGGTGCTGTCCTATGCATTTTAAGATATTAAGTAGCATCATCAGCCACAGATGCCAGCAGCACTCCTCCAAGTTGTGTTAACCAAAAATGTTTCCAGATAATGTCAAATGTTTTCTGGGGGTTAAAATTGCCAATGGTTGAGAACCACTGATTTAAGAGTTAATTTCGTTTATATATATGGCCACTGTGCTCAAGCTTTATTGTTTCCTGATATAATCATCATCATAAGGCTGGAAGTATTAGTCATTAAAAATATCCTATTAAAATTTTGTTGTTGGTTTTTTTTTTTAAGGCTGGGCGTGGTGGTTCATGCCTGTAATCCCAGCACTTTGGGAGGCCAGGAGTTCGAGACCAGACTGGCCAACATGGTGAAACCCCGTACCTACTAAAAACCCCCAGATTAGTCAGGCATGGTGGTGTGGCAGTGCCTGTAATCCCAGCTACTTGGGAGGCGGAGGCAGGAGAATCACTTGAACTCAGAAGGCAGAGGCTGCAGGCAGAGAAGCCAAGATCATGCCACTACACTCCAGCCTAGGCGACAGCGTGAGACTCTGTCTCAAAAACAAAAAAAAAATTTTTGAAATCATTTTCCTCCAGTGTCAAAAAAAAAATTGAAAAATTAAGTGGACAAAGAATATATAAGATCATCTTCATGTAACAAATATAACTGCTGTAAATTTATATCATGTTTTTCATTTGCCTCTGAACTTAAAAGCAAAAAACTACCTCCAAAAACATTTAAAAAGTTTTCTTAAAATAAGTTTAATCCATAGATAGTATTTACAAATTTTCAAAAAGCTACTTAATACTAGTAGAACATAACTGATGGCTTTACCAGTTGGCATCAACACCAACAATATTAGCAACAGTTAACACCTTCAAAATGCTTATGACTTATTAAACATTGCTAAGTGCTTTCCAAGTGGCACTGCACTTAATCCTTACAACTTCATGAGGCAGGTATTATTCACCCCATTGCACAAGTGAAGAAACTAAGGACTTTGAATCATTCTTCAGTATTACACCCCTCTCAAAGGGCTATAAAATGAGGAGCTGGCGTGTTGAACAGAATGTTATTGTAACACCATTGTTTTACCTGTCTTAGTAAAAAATAATATATCCCAAGCTTGTTCTAGTTAGTATGATGTTCCCAAACTCTGACTGGCACTGAAATCTTCAAGAGTGAAGCACATGCAGAGGCAAAAAGAGCAGTTTCTCTGCACACAAACTCCATTCAGGTCATCACACAGCACTATAAAACCTTGTATGTCATCATTTAAAAACTACTTTCCATTTTCAATTACAACAATTTCAATTGCGAGACTCCGTCTCAAAACAAAACAAACAAAAATACTTTTAAATTCTCTTAAAAGTTAAAAACTGCCATGAAATAAATGAAGCCAGATATTTAACTTCTTTAAGCAATAAACTTGCCTTAAATTACCTGTTAATAATTCAGCCATATAATTATTTTAAATGGCATGACTTTGTTTACAGGAAATATAGTATATTGTTTTTACCATAAAGGCTACAAGATGAAGAGTTTTAATAAACCACAACATGAGGTGAAACAATATTAAAAGTATATACTCTCCTAAAATCCATTTTAAAAATTCAACGACTAACGATTTCCTGTTTTACAAAAATTAAGACTACTTCAGTGGACCCTCAATTTGTTCATTTGTAAAGTGAGATAATTAGAGCAGCTGATCTGAGGTATCTTACAGATCAAAAATTTTACTCTACAATTCAGTGATAAGATTACTAAATAAGCATTTTCATTTAAGATGTTACTTGTATTCCTGCTTTAATATGAACAGCCATGATGCAAAGATTTTTTTTAAATGGAAAACTACATGCAGCAAACTTGTGTCCCAATCTTCCTAGGGAAAAAAAATAAATGCATAAACACAAGAAGAAATATCAAGTGTTAAACCAACGTAAAACTACTGCATCCTCGGAGAAACTGCATAATGAACGTAAGAAACATTTTAGGGTCAAGAAAATCTGAATAAAATCCTTTCCAACATTTTATGGTTTTGTAATTAATATCTTTGTGGAAGCAATGACTTCCAAACTCTCTTGCCACTACTGAACAAGTTGTGTGTTTTTTTAAGTACTTCTGAAGTACTTAAGTACACTGGAGTGCAGTGGCACGATCACAGCTCACTGTAGCCTTGACCTCCTAAGCTCAGGTGATCCTCCCACCTCAGCCTCCTGAGTAGCGGGACCACAGGTGCGTGCCACTATGCCAGCTAATTTTTATAAAGATGGAGTTTCACCATTCACTATGTTGCTGATCTTGAACTCCTTGCCTGAAGCAATCTTCCCGCCTTGGCCTCTCAAAGTGCTGGGATTACAGGCGTGAGCCACCTTCCCTGGCCTGAAGTATCCTTATATCCCAAGAAAGAGCCACCTTGCCTGGCCTGAAGGAAGTATCCTTATATCCCAAGAAAGCTTTACTCAAGAGTATAATATTGTAACAATCCTAATATTTGGAATGTAGGATAAGAACATGAGAGTGGAGAGCTTAGTGAAAATAAATTAAAAAATTTCAAACAAAACAATTAGATTAAAAAAATCCATTTATAAATATCTTAGTAAAGAAACAAACAGGTTGATCATAAACTGTGTCAGAAAAATTTCTATATTAAGAAGCAATGTATCACAAATATATTTATCACACTAGGAATATTAATTGTTGAAATAATTCTTAAGTTTCTTAACACCTAGACTTAAGAGTTCTAAATTTTCTATTGTGTCCTTCATTCACAAATTAAAATCCCCCAAATTAACTACAAAATCAACTGAAAATAATTCAAAAGAAATCACCGTGCATGAATTATGAAAATCTGAATACAAGATCAGTGAGTTTTTACTACACATTAACACCATTAACCTGTCAGAATTTGGAGCTGAAACTTTACAGATGGTCTGGTTGTCTAAAACTTGTTATTTCCCAATTCCAAGTGCGGTGATGTTATTAATTGCACCATGGCTTCTAAAACACTAATCACTGAATAGGGTACAGTGCTTTCATTTAGAGGCCAATCAGTTGCTGAATAAATATTTAATTGACTTCTATGTGTCCACAATGTTTCAGGAAGGGAATACCCAAATAATGCTATGAGAAACAACTCTCACTACAACGTAAGCTCCTTGAGGGCAGTGATTTTTGTCTGTTTTGTTCACTTTTCTCTCCTGAGCCTGCAAATTGCATGGCAGAGATGGTGCTCCATAAATATTTATGAAATAATGTCTAGTGGGATGCATGACATATTATTAGAAATAATCAAATGATCATGTCATTTAAAAACCAGACCACTCAGGCTTTAAACTGTCATAGAAATCATTTAAATTTAAAATTAAGAGTCATGAAAAAGTTTCATGTATACTTTTATAAGTTTTTTTAAAAAGTTACAAAAGTCTACTTACGAAAAGAATGATCCCACTTTTTGCTAAATAATTTTAAAGTAGTATGTGGCCATATAAGAGCAGAGAAGGATATAATTCAAGAGATCAACAATAATTATCTCTGGAAGATGGGATAAATAATTTTTCATTTTGATTATATGACCTTTCAATTTTTTTCTACAAAAAACACACATATTCAGTTATTAAAACCTACATTCAATCTTTGTATTACCAAACTTTGTTATATCCATCTATATGCATGAAAGCAAAACATTAAAGTAGACTTGGCAACAAGTTTTTCACCTGCAAAGAATTAAGTAACTTATTATACAAACACCCTATTAAAAATGAATGCTGGCTGGGCACGGTGGCTCACACCTGTAATCCTAGCACTTTGGGAGACTGCGGCAGGTGAATCCCCAGAGGCCAGGAGTTCAAGGTTAGTCTGGCCAACAAGGCAAAACTCTGTCTCTACTAAAAATACAAAAAAATTAGCTGGATGTGGTGGCGCATGCCTGTAATCCCAGCTACTAGGGAGGTTTGGCATGAGAATTGCTTGAACCCGGGAGGCAGACGATGTGGTGAGCCGAGATTGCACCACTGCGCTCCAGCCTGAGTGACAGAGTGAGACTCTGTCTGTATATACATAAAAAAAGGAATGCTTATTAAACATGTAAATATTGAGTGGTATTAACTAAGACTGTTCATCCCACATCTATAAAGCACAAGGTTACTACAAAATGAAATCCTCTGAAATGAATAATTCTCAATACATTTAAATAGGTCTTAAAGAAACTTTAAATAGTTATCAATACAAATCCTACTTACCTTCAGACTTTAATTTTGTAAGAACAAAAATCAAGTAGTTGTTGAAGTCTGGATATTGATTAAGTTGTTCCAGTTTCTAGAACAAACAGTAGTTAAGGAAACTTCTCTGTGTAATCTCAGGAAGAAATTAAGCATTTTAAATCTAAAAATCAAGGATCTCTTTGGTGATATTTTCAGTCCTGCATTTTTTTTTTTAAACTAAGAATAAGGATATCTTACTAAATCTATCAACATGTTATTTCAAAAACACACTAGTGCTTGCTAAACCTCTTAGGTGCTTTATGGCTGAAATGTATCAATTACATGCAATACAACATAAAGTTCCAGCTTCAGCATGCTCCATATAGCAAAAAATATTCAAAAAAATTCTTGTATTTCAACTTTAAACCACTCTAAATAGAAAGGTATTTAAGCATAAAATAACAAAAAGAAAAGCATTCCAAATGAAAACAAGTCTCTCCGAGTTGAAGATCATTTAGAGAAATTAACTTTATAGAATAACTAAAAAAAAAAAAGATACTTTTCAGACTCATTTGTTCTTTAGAATCCAAAAAGATAAAGTGCCATTTATGCACAAGGCTATATATCTTATAAAGTCAGCATTATGAGATTATTGCACTATAGCTGTATAATTCTTCCCCTCATCCCCAAGATTCAACATTTCTAGTGATACCAATTTGCAGGTTATTTCATCGCCTTCGGGAGGCAGCTGTGACAAAATGCTCTTACATCTTTCTTCAAACCCTGACTCTCAACCCCTAACTAATATGCTTCCCAACTGTGTTTTACTACATAGAAAGATTAAAATGTTTTGTTACCCAACAAATCTAAATTTCTGATTAAATCCATGAATCAAACTAAAGTAACACTTTATTAGCTATTTATTACTATTTGAATACCCTCAATGTTTAGGGGTCAGAAAGCAAACGAATCAACAACATGGTCTCTGGTAAAACTGCAAGGTGTAACTACTTTCTCCAACCAAGACAGTAATTCTTGTTTTAGTGAATGGCCCAGATTAACAACATGCTGATATGCCAACGAATTTTTCAAAACTATTTCCTGATAAGGTTTACCTTCTTACAACTTGAGCTACATCTCTTTATCCTATTATAGTGGTCTTTCAAAAAGTACTCAAAAGCCTGTACAAAACAATAATTAAATATATTACCTTCTTAGGAGAGACAAAATTAGGCACTCTGAAGCAGCAGTATGTATTTTTAGCTAAAGTAGTTTTCCTCTCACAGCAACAGAAAGTTGTTCTTTCTCAGAGGACATACTAAGTCCCAGGCACACAGAATAAACTGTAAATTGACTACTAGCCCAAGCACGGTACTAAGCATTTATGAGGTACCTAATAAATGTAGACTAAAACAAGAAATTATGATATATGGTGCCACAGAATAACTACAATGCAGGATTGGGCTTAGCTAATTTAAGAAACTAGTAACTGTATCATATAATACCTGCAATTAATCAACTATCAACTTCTATCATCCCTAGAACTATGACAACACAAATTAAGGCTGAGCCATAGCACGGTTTACAAGATACAAACGGCAATACATTCCAAAACTCTTCTTTCTCAGTACTAGAAGTATCCAAACAAAATGGCTTTTAAAAATCCAAGCAGATCTAAATCATTATCCCTTCCACTTTTAAATGGGAAGCATTATATTAACCAAGAAGGTAAGTACTAATTTTGTCATCTATTGAAGGTTTTAAATTACGGCAATGCAGTATTTCTGCGAAACCCTCGGGGTAAATGGCTCCATCTGTATAGATGTTTTAAATGTAAATAAACTCAAACACGAAGAGCTTACTTACCAAACTCCATATTAAGTAATTTTGCTGCTTTTTGACAATAAAAATCAAGAGGCTTTTCTGCAAAAAACAGTAGACTTAACTTCTTTAGGCTTAAAAGATCGGGGGTTAAAAGGTTATTCATGATATAATGAGTGAATGTTTCCTTTACTGGATCCAATAAGAGCTCTCCATCTGAGCGCGGTTTAGGGCACTACATAAAGCATACGTGGTAAAGTTTTGGTTCTCTTAACCTTTTCTGTCTCTAAAACCGTAGCAACAGGATCACTACACCAGCACACTCGGTAAAGACCTAGATAACTGTGCAGTCAGCCTTGAGCCAAAGCTTTAAAAAGAAAATCTCACTTGGGTGACAACGAGCTCGCAACAGGTGTTAACACCAGTAATCCCAGGGTGAGGCACAGAGACCCCTTTCCCCCACCTGTAGGTCCCCAGCCCTTTTAGGGCAAGGACGTGGAAAAACCCCCAGGACCCACACAGCTGCAGTTCAAACCCCGCGCCAGCTCCACCCATTTCTGGCCAGCCAGGCTGCGAGCTCCGCCGCGCACAGAGCGCCCTCCACCCGGCCTCCCGCTCGGCCCGCCACCCCCACCCGCGGGGCGCATTGTGTGGGCCCGGGCCGCTCCCGCCCGCCCGCTCCCTACCCCCGCGGCAGGTCAGCGGCGGGCGGGGACGTGGCGGCCCGGCCCGCGCACATGTCGCGATCCGGGGCGGCGGCCGGGGGCCCCCGCCTCCTGCGCGCCGGAAGCCAGTGGCCTTGGCGGCGTGAGCCCCACGCGGCGGCGCCCCCGGCCCAGGCACCAGGGCCGCGTGCGCGAGTCGCCCGGCAGGGGCAGCGGCGGCTTCCCCCGCGCGCGGACCCAGGGAGGAGGCTGGGCTCGGAGGGCGGGGGAGGGGCAGAGGCGGAGGGGACGGGAGCCCCCGGCCGCCGGGAGCTGGGCCGCAGCGCGGGGCGAGCTGCGCGGGTAGCGGCCAGGCCTCGGAAAGGATACTTGTTGCACGGTTCTCTGGATGGTGGTGTCTGGGGACTGGGATTCCTTCAACAGCTGCAGGATTTGCTGAAGCCCTTGCTCGTCAGGTTTCCACTCATACTCCATCTTGGTTTGCTGCAAATAAAGCCAGACACAGGAAGAGACGGAGCAAATGTTACTCCCGGTGCACAGGCCCAGAGGCTTCCCGCGCGCAGCTGACCCGTTCTCCCCGCCGCCACAACCCCAGCGCTCCCCTGACGCCGTGGACCTGCCTGAGGTGCCCCGAAGGAAGTCTCGGACAGTGAAACCCGGCGGAACTGCTCCTGGCAGCCCGGCCGCCAACGTCTGCTGCTGCTGCCGCCGCGGCCGCCGAGCGCAAGGAGCCGACCAGACTGAGTCACCGCGAATTTGCAATCTGGCCCCAAGATCCGCTCACGGGAGCCCCCTGGGTCCTAGTGCCACGCAGTTTTCTCCAACCCAACCCATCTCTAATTCCGTCCAGATTACTAATGACTTAAGGGCTAATAAAAAGTCAAGTCCTTATCAAAACCCCTGCGAAACACCTGAAGAGATCTGTTTTGGGTATATTATTTTACATACACATGGTGAATTAACGAAAAATGATTGAAATAGGGTAAAAAGGTTGTTAATTTCCCTGACAGTTCAGCAATAATTAGAAGCAATAAAAATCTTTACATTTCAATTTGATATATAAGGCACTAAAAATAGTCTAAAATATTGATGCAGTCACAACCCAGACCTCGAAAACCATTATATGCAACATTTGCAGAACTTGACTTAAAAAAATTGCATTTCTGCATAAACTTCAACTTTTGAACTCCTATTAAGGGAAATAAATTCCATTATGAAATAACTACATTCCATAAGTAAGGACTTTGGGTCGAAGGAAACACAATAAAAATGATGTAATTTTACAACTGGGTAGTGTTTAATTCCATTAAAGTATTTTCACATACTACGTTTTCTCATTTGATTTTCATTACAACCTAGTGAGGTATTATTTGCCTCCATGTGGCAACTAAAGCAAAAAAAGATCTGAGCAAACAACCACACTTAATCAGTGAAGACTGAGACACGAATATAGGTTTTTAAAGCTACTATGAGTTGCATCTGCTACAGTCAACTGAAGCTATTAATGACATTTTTCACTAAAACTAAATGCTTAAACAAAAACAACAAAATGTAAGTATCAAGCCTGACGTATTTGTAAAAACCAAACAGTTTGATAAAGGAGAGGATTTTTAACATGAAAAGTCCCTTGCTAGTAGGGGCTTAAAAAAACTACTACCTTTCCACCTCTCTAGTTAGCTTTTTCTTTCTTTTTTAAAATGCCTTTTCCTCTCTCTTTCACTCTTATTTTTCTGCTTAATATCCTGTAATCTGACTTTGCTCACCAAGTTCTAATGACTTCGTAAATGGCCCAATCTAATAAACTGTTCTTAAACAACAACAACAAAAAACCCAAAACGAAATCACCACCATCTGGACATAAAATGTATTAATACTGTAGTGTTTTTATTCTAGTCTTCATTCTATGTGTTTTTATGCACATTATATTTTATAATAATGAGATTGTCCTGTTTCTTGCCTGACTTCATATATCATTAAATATTTATTGAAAGTATTTCAATAAAGTGAATAGTATTCCATTGTACCACTGTCATTTATTTTTATACACTTTTATTTGATACAATATAGACACAACATTGTACAAATGATAAGCATATGATCCATAGATGGATTTTTACAAAGTGAACCCATCTGTGTAACCAATACCCAGCTCAAGATAGAGATCACTGAGTACGAAGAGGTTTCTTTTGCATCCAATCCCAGCCATTAACCCTTCCTAAAGTAATCCCCAGTATAATTTCTATCACTATAGATTTCTCCCCTTCCCTCTCTTAACTTCAGAAACTTTTAAAAAACTACAAATATTATAATAAATCAAACAACATGGTTGTATAAGACAAGTTAATTCAATCCTATCTCTAGGCTCCCTAGAGAATCCGTTTTAACAATTTTATGTGAATCTTTCTACATTCTAATCTCATATATATTTTTCCTCTTTTTTTTTAGATCATCCTCCATACTACGCTAATACTAACTCTATAACGTTTTTTACACATAATATGACATGGCAATAATTCCAGGCCAATACATACCAATTTAACTCACCTTTTAATAGATGCACATTGGTCTTGAGAATGGATAGAGCATAATTTGTTCAACCATCTCCTGATTGGCTTCCAGATTGCTTCTACTTTTTTGCCACTATCAACACAGTAAAAAAAACTTGTACCAATGTCCCTACATAATAGTGGCAACCTGTTGGGGTTATTAGGCCAAAAAGCATGTGAATTTAAAAACTTTTAAACAGTTATTACCAAATTACTTTCCAAAAAGTTATGCAATTCACACATGACAACAATATGAATGTTTCCTTTATTTCCACCAGCACATTCTTTTAATTTTCATGAAGCTAACCAATGACAATTTAATTTCCCCTGATACTAGTGGGGGTGGGGAACTTAAAGTCTGAGCCTTAGTAATATTAGAGTTGGAGCTGCTACCAGGCATACCCTACCTGCTGAGGTGACATTCGGATAGCCCACTTAACCCCCTAGCTGCCCTTTTAAATAAGAAACTAAAGCAAGGGACCAATAGCAGTCAAGTCTGAAAGGCATCTTCATTATCACATCCATCCTGAGGATGGCTGCACTATAATATCAGGCCAATAGCATGCTTCCTTATTTCTGTCGTCAAATAGGGTTTTCTTTTCAAACAGCTTGGTATTAAGGACATTTAATTTGATCAGTCTATGATGACAGAATAGGTGTTTCCCCACACCTTACTCAAATTATCTGTAACAAAGGGCTCTCAAGAATATTTGATTCAGATAACTGCTTGATAAGAGATCTTAGGCCACTTTGAACTTTTCTATCACATCTTTTTAAAAATTGTGATAAAATCTACATACATAACATTTACCATTTTAAGTATACAGTTCAGTGGCATCCATCTCCAAAACTTACCATATTTTAAAAGCCATTAAAATAAGGAAGAATCTTATACCCTGGGGTAGCCAGACATTGTGGGGTTAATTAGATAACATCTGAAGTACTTCAAGCTAACCAAGCACATCAGGATTATTATATGAGGTAGAAATCATTTATTTAAATAGTAAACTACATTTATATTAATTAAACAGAATATCAAGATCAATATTGGATTTTCCTATAAAATTTAAATATTACCTGGAGTATTCTTTTTGCATGTTGAAGGCTCAGCTTTCTAAATGTCTCAAAAAAAGGAAGTAGTACTTCAAATTTCGCTCCCTTAGATAATACTCCATACTACACTAATATTAACTTTACAACTTATGTCTGATTGGCCCATGACATTCAATGGTGACCAAAAAAAAAAAAAAAAAAAAAAAAAGGCATTTCAACAAGCCAAAATACAGTTATTTGAAAAACAAGATAGAAGACAGCCCCAGAATAAAAAGTAGCCTGCAAGTGGTGAGTTACTGTGATACCATTTTGGACTTTCAGAAGGCTAGAGCTTACTCATGAGTAAGTTTTTAACTTAAATTTACATAAAAATTTTGAATTTGCTACAGTTGAGAATCATGTGAGGTAAAGAAGCCAAACTGGCTGAAAAGAAAGCAAAAATATATAGCTTCTTCCTTGCTGGATAGTCTGTAAAATATAGTTTAAAAAGCAGACTGGAGCTATGGACTCAACTGACCTACGTTTGAATTCTAGTTCTTCCACTTAGTAGCAGTGAAAACCTGGGCAAGTTAATTAATCTGAGTCTTAGTTTCCCAACCCTAAAATGGAATATACTAACTCTGTATGCAGATCATAGGTACCTGGCACGCAATATGTGTAATTTGAAAAATAGTAGTTTTATAGTTAAATGAATGGCTTTCTAGCATCTGCAAGATAAAATCTAACTTCTTTTCATGGAAGAAGTCTCTTCATCATCTGGTTCATCACCTTCAAAGACACTTTTATCTATGACTCAACTTCCAACTTTATGCTCCGTCATCTTTTCCTGCACCTCTCCTACCTCTGAGCCTTTGCATAGGGATTTCCTGCTGGGAATGCCCTCTTTAAACCTGACCAACTGGCAAACTCTTTCTCAGTCTTTAGAGCTACCCTCATTCACTGATTTTCCAAATATTTATTGAGATTCTTTCTTGGCACTATGATTGATACTGGATACTATTTCTCTTCTGTGTCATTATTCCAAGATCTCCCCACAAGACTTAAGTGTATTTTTCATTACAGATCTATGGTTTATAGCTATTTCCATTCTAGAAACTGTCATATTGTATTATAATTATTTCTAGGTCTGTCCTGGCAATAGATCACAAGTTCCTTGAGAGCAGGGACAGTGTCTTTTCACTCTCTTTGCCTAGCAGAGTCCGATTCAACAAATATTTGTTGAATAAACGCTATTGTTGTTGCTATTAATTCAACTGAGTAAATATTAAGTAGAAGAACTACCATGTGCTCAGTGAATTTTGGAGATTCAAAGATAAGTAAAATATAGTTTTTATCCCCACTAAGTTCTCATTTGGTGAGAGAGGCAGATGAGCTGTCAATGAATAAAGTATATGATAAAGTACAATAGGAAAAGAGAGAAAAGCAAATACATTCCACCAGGAGACAGAGATGCATTTTCCCCCCATCTGATTCAATTAAAAATTTTTCCATCTAATTTCAACTAAATTCAAAGTTAGATGTTTCCATCTATATGCTGAATCACTATGAATGTGAGAAATGTTGCTATTAGTGACGTCATTTCACAAAATGGTAAACAACTCTTGGTAGAGATCCAAACAAAACAAGGTACAATTGTCCTTCAATAACATAGTAGTTTTTTGTTTGTTTGTTTGTTTTGAGACAGAATCTTGCTCTGTCACCCAGGCTGGAGTGCAGTGGTGCGATCTCGGCTCACTGCAACCTCCGCCTCTCAGGTTCAAACAATTCTCCTGCCTCAGCCTCCCGAGTAGCTGGGATTACAGGTGTGTGCTAGCACGCTAGGTTAATTTTTGAATTTTTAGCAGAGACAGGGTTTCACCATGTTGTCCAGGCTGGTCTGGAACTCCCGACCTCAAGTGATCTGCCCGCCTCAGCCTTCTAAAGTGCTGGGATTACAGGCATGAGCTACCCTGCCCGGCCATAGTTTTTATTCCTAGAAAATTTAATATATATTAAAACTCTGCAAAAAGTTCCACGTGTATATGTAAAATTGAGTTAGGCTCTTGGCTCTGATATCCATAAACAGATTTCTTACACCTTTGTGACTATCTAACGAGACATTTACAAGTCATACAAAGCTAGGACAATTCTTCATGGTGAACATCTAGCACCTCTCAGCCCTGCCCAGTAAATGACAAGAGCACCTCCCAGTCACTAGGACACCTCCAGAGAGCAGCACTGCTTCAATGGAGAATGACTATGGTAGGGAAAGTACAAAGGGCTGTGAAGACATTATGCTAACCCAGTTAGGAAGTCAAGAAAGGACTTCCTTGAGGAAGTGACTCTTTATCAGAAATCTAACAGGAATTACCAAAAAGCAAAAGTGAGGCTAGGAGGACCTCATAGATGATGTTAGGAAGCTTGGACTATCTTAAGGATAATACAAAGCTTGTGAAAGGGGTTTAAATTGATAAAAAAGGCCGGGCGCGGTGGCTCACGCTTGTAATCCCAGCACTTTGGGAGGCCGAGGCGGGCGGATCACGAGGTCAGGAGATCGAGACCACGGTGAAACACCGTCTCTACTAAAAATACAAAAAAAAAATTAGCCGGGCGCGGCGGCGGGCGCCTGTAGTCCCAGCTACTCGGAGAGGCTGAGGCAGGAGAATGGCGTGAACCCGGGAGGCGGAGCTTGCAGTGAGCCGAGATTGCGCCACTGCACTCCAGCCTGGGTGACAGAGCGAGACTCCGTCTCAAAAAAAAAAAAAAAATAAATTGATAAAAAAAACATGATCAAAGTCTGGAAAAGAATTAATCCTCCTACAAATGGGGAAGGAGAGGTTCATCTTTTGCTCTATAGCTTCAATATTAGGTTAATTTTTAGAATGTGTCATATTTCAATAAAAATGATTTTTAAAACCCATCAGTTTGCAATGAGGGCAGGAGGAGCCATAGGAAGACCTCACTGTCCAATCTGCATATAAAATGGAATTCCAGTTTGTTAGGGGAAGGGCAGTCCTGTTTCACAGAAAGCCAACAAGCTATCAAAAACTCTGGTATTAAATATTGAAGACTTAAACACATGCACTATTTTGTTAGTAATAGTGATAGCTAATATTTTTTGAGTACCAAGCAATGTTCTAAGCACTTCACAACTCTATGATGCTGCCCTATTAATTACATTTTACAAATAAGTACATTGAGGCACAGAGAAGTTACTTGCCCAAGGTTGCTCAGCTAGTAAATGCCAAAGCCATGATTCAAACCCAACTAATCTGGCTCCAGTGTCCAGTCTGGAAGCCCCTGATATACTGCCTTTCCAAAAGAAACATCAATCTCCATAAACTGGGAAACTACTCATAAATACATCTATGTGCATACTAAAGAACATATATTTTGACACCTTTGTGGTGAGGTAAAAGAGAAAAGTAAAATCACACTTCACCATCATAAAAGTCATAATAGATATAAAAAACCAGTAGTATGTATATAGTATGACAATATAATAAAAATGAGGTATTTCCATAGCATTGAGTAAATGAGTTAAAAACATTCTAAATATAATCTTCACAACACCCCTCTGTTGTAAGTAGGTAGAAAGTATTATTTTTATTTGACAAGCAGATAAATCAAAACAGCTTAAGAAATTTGCTGAATCATTTGCTGAATGTGAATCAGATATGTAGACTTCCATAGAAAATGTCTCTTATACTGTTTTTTTTTTTTTTCACAGAAAAATGCTATGATGAGCAAGGACAAAAAAAATCAGAGCTATCCAATGATCTAAAAAGAGCATGCTATTTAAAGAATACAATTATTTAATAAAACTTTTATGAGAAATTGAACCAAAGTTCAGGTATGAAGGGAAAGAAGGAAAAGTTTACAGGCACCTAATGATGAATCAAAATGTTAACAAACTTGTTAAATTATAGCTATCAGTGGAACTAGAAAGTCCTTTAAGAAAGTCTATAGGCTGGGCACGGTGGCTCATTCCTGTAATCCCAGCACTTTGGGAAGCCGAGGCAGGTGATCACAAGGTCATGAGTTCGAGACCTGGTGAAACCCCGTCTCTACTAAAAAAATACAAAAATTAGCCAGGCGTGGTGGCATGCCCCTGTAATCTCAGCTACTTAGGAGGCTGAGGCAGGAGAATCGCTTGAACCTGGGAGGCGGAAAAAAAAAAAGTCTATAATGAGCTGGGCACGGTGGCTCACGCCTGTAATCCCAGCACTTTGGGAGGCTGAGGCGGGTGGATCACCTGAGGTCAGGAGTTCGAGACCAGCCTGGCCAACACGGTGAAACCCTGTCTCTACTAAAAATACAAAAAATTAGCTGGGCGTGGTAGCGGGCGCCTGTAATCCCTACTAGGGAGGCTGAGGCAGGAGAATCTCTTGAACCAAGGAGGTGGAGCTTGCAGTGAGCCAAGATTGCGCCATTGCACTCCAGCCTGGGCAACAAGAGGGAAACTTGGTCTCCAAAAAAAAAAAAAAAAAAAAAAAAAAGGGGGAGAGAGTCTAAAATCAGAGGTTATGGATCAAGAAGGAAGAGAAAAAAATGCAAAACTAACTGTTGAGCTCATGTTAGTTGCGGAAATGAGCTCAACTAGATTAGAACGGCAGGGACCATAACTCATGTTACACAGTGCTAGGCACATGGGTTTTAAATCACCCTCGATTGAGACTGATGGGTAAATCATCTGGTTCACCACTTGAAAATAGGCTAAGATGTTAAAATTTTAACTTTCTGGCATTACAAAGTTATTGTCATCTAAGAGCTGAGAGATTAACAGAACACAGAAAATGGAAAATAGGTACTAAGGAAAGTTTGAATAAATGTATGCTTAGAGTGCTTTCTCTGGAAGAACTCTGAAGATGACTAGACATGCTTACCAAATGCTAGTTAAAGTTTACAAATCAACATTAAAAAAAAGAGAGTGGTATCAAATTGAGTGATAAGAAGGAAAGCTTGATCTCAAAATTTGACCCAATCTATAACCAGACACTTCCTATTCTTTAGCCCATTTAATATTCACAACAGCACTATGAGGTAGATGTTAACTCCATTTTATATTAACCGAGGTTCAGAGAGGTTAAGTAGCTTGCCCAGCCAGTATGTGGCAGATTAGGCATTCAAAACCAAACCTGTGTGATTCCAAAGTCTGAACCATGCCTACTAATAACAGCAACCCTGTTATCATTAATGTGTCCTTCCATATGCCAGTTATTATATTAAATTCTTTAAATACATGATCTCATTTAATTCCATGAATATGTACTATGATTATCTCCATTTTACAGAAGAGGAACAAGCTTAAGAGAACTTAAGCAATGTGTCCAAGATCACACAGTAATGAACAAAGGGAGGACTCAAGCCCAGATGCACCCAACTCCAGAGCCCATGCACTGAACTACTACTCTGCCATATTATTCTCGTTCTGCCACCCCACGAACATGTGACTAACCCTTAGAGAACTTAACAGTGGGCAGACTATGAGGGGTCTGCGTTATACAACTCTTTCCCTTTCTATTACATGCATCACCAATAGTTCAACAGCTCTCTTGATGAATGTCTACTTCAGGTCAATCACTTCAGATATGATAACTGCACCTTGCTTTTCAGAGCACAAATTTTTCATTTTTAATGAAAACAAAAGGCTGATAGGAGTAACACCTCCCATATATTTAACTTTTAGTTATCTCATTGTCACCCTCAAAACATCAACTCCTTGTTGAGTTCTAAAACAGATTTAACCTTCACGGTTGGTCTCACTCTCCATGTATGTTTAAGCAACTTAAATCAGTGGTTCTCAACCCTGACTACACATTATAATTACTGGGAACTTATAGCCAGTTGAGAACCATTATATTAAATTAATATATCTGCTCCTGGCAATTTCCATTATTTCTTACTCTAATAAGCAGTGGTGTTCTAGCTGTACTAGAAATAACAGAAAACAGAAAGAGACAACAGAATACAGACTGCACTGATTACTATGGGAAACATTACTAATCACAAAAAAAGTCTTTGATGAAAACCAAAACATAAGAATATACTGTTTAAAGTTACATAATAATTTGTACTTCTTAGTAAGGACTAGTAAGTACAATGTTTATTTACTTTGTAATTTAACAGTGACAGAGAATGGGTAAGAAGTTCCACTTAAGTTGTAAGACAGAAATGAGAACTTGGGAAAAGTAAGTTTTGGGGGAAGTTTATCTCCAGTAAATAATTACAACACACACTAGAAAATTATGATCCTTAACTGGCAAAATATGATTTACATTTGTACATCAAATCAACTTACCTTGTGAATAACTAGATCTTTCTTCAAATGACAATATTAAGTCATTCATAAAAGTAAACTCTTCTAATAAGCCTACACATTAAAAACCAATTAATCAAAATAATGAGGTCCCTGATTCTCTTAGTATCATAGGATTTATTAATGTACTTTACCAAGGATTGTCCCACTGCTACATTCAACTGGAGAGTTAGTTTTCAAGTAGTTCAATGGACTACTGTCACTGCCTATTGTTAACCCTAGTCCAGTAGTTTTCATTTCTGTGACACAGATTTAAGAAAAAAAGCTTTTTAAAAGCCTTACGTATTATAACGTGATTATAAATTTCCTTTCAGAACATTGACTTATCACTGCCAAGTGGTTTTAAGTAAACACAGTGCTTAAAAAGTTTCAAAGTACTTTCATATTTTACCTCATTTAATTTTCAAAACTACCCTGTGAGTTAAGGAAACTGTCTCAATGATATTAAGTCACTTGCCAAAAATTGCTCAGCTAGTAAATGTTAAGAATTGGGTTGGAATGAATGTCTATTTCTGGTCGCACATTTCTACTACTCCAAACTATTCCTTTAATTCATAGTTCATTAAATATGTTAGTACCATCAATTAAAAGAGTAGCTTGTCTTCAAGTAATACTGCTCTACACTGATTATACATTTGCTGATTTATATGTTGATACGCATAAAAGATGGAGACAAGCTGTAGTACTCTAGGTAAAATAATGGCACTGAATGACAAAATATGAGCACCAGGCAAGTTACTAATTATAGCTATACTTACTGAATTTAAGGAGCTGGTAAAAAAGGCTAAGATGCAAATAGCCAAATATTTTCCTGTGAAACACATCTGAAATTGTAAGTTAATAAAAGGTATGATTCAATATTTTAGAATCCACCTTATATATTAATAAAGTGAGACATACCTAAACGGTTGATAGGAAGCCAAGCTGATAATTAAATTAGCACACTGGGATAACCATTATGGCTCATTTTGTTAACTACAAGTATTCTGTTTTATTGCTGTTCGATTGCTCCTGAAGTTCTGAAGTGAGAGGGATCCAGGAATGTCTTATTCATGTCCAAAGCTATCCTTCATTAAGTATAATGTATGGATTCAGTATTTCACATTTTCAAGTGTATGCAGAAAAAGGAACACAGCACTGTATTTATTGGTAAGGGCTGAATGAGAAAAGGATCAGAGCAGTTTAGATAGCAAAATAGAAAGGTTAAAAAAAAAGTTAAGTGGTTAGTAGGCTGATTAGCATTAGGTTTTACCTAACCATACATTTCTTCATAGAAATCTCACACACAACAGGGGCATATATTAGTCAGATTTCAGTTATGAAAAGATAGACATAGCAGAAAAAACTTTTGAAAGGGAATCAATTTTTACAAGTTTAGTTCCTGATGGAGTAGAGGAAGCATGGGTTCTGGACTCATACACTCATTGGCTCAAATCCCAGTTCTGTTAATTATTGACGCTGTGTTTTTTAGGAAAACTGTCCAATTTTCTGAGCCACAGTTTAGTCATCTGTGAAATGGGATTGATGAGAAGATTAAATGAGAATGTAAAGTACCACAATAGTCAATACTTAATGTTTGTTCCCTGCACACTACACTCCAACTAAAATTGTCATTAAGACCCAGGTTTACTGATGGCAGTCTGTACCATCAGGTAACAATAGGATGAAGATTTTTTAGATTATTTTTGTACAATCAAAGAGTATGTATCAAAATGGGCTGTTTAACTTGTCATTTAAATGAAGTGATGCTATGGTTTGAATGTTTGTATCCCTCCAAAATTGATGTTGAAACTTAATTTCAAATGTGACAGTATTAAGAGGTGGGGACTTTGGAAGGCACTTTGGACTGCCATTGTCATGAAGGCTCTGCCCTCATGAATGGAATTAATGCCCTTATAAAAGGGCTTGAGAGAATCTATTTGGCCCTGCTCCTCCCCTTCAGCCATGTGAGAAAATAGTGTTTGTTCCTTCCTCCATGTGAGGATGCTGCAAGGTGTCACTTACGAAGCAGAAAGCCAGATTTCATGACACACCTAATTCACTGGTGCCTTGAACTTGAACTTCCCAGCCTCCACAAGTGTGAGAAATATTATTATATTACTTACAAATTACCCAATCTAAAACATTTTGTTATAGCACAGGAATGGACTAAGACAGAAATTGGCACCAAGAAGTGGGGTGCTACTATAAGAAATACCTAAAAATGTGGAAGTGGCTTTGCAATTGGGTAATGGGTAGAGATTGGATGGTAAAGGGCTATTCTGGTAAGGGCTCAGAAGAGGAGAGCTGCATGACATGCCTCAATCCTCTTAGAGATTTCTTAAGTGGTCCTCTCTGTACTGGTAGAAATACAGACAGTAAGGGCTATTCTGATGAGGTCTCTGAGACAGATATGAGGAATATGTTATCGGAAACTGGAGGAAAGGCCATTCTTGTTGCAAAGGGGCAAAGAATTTTGCTGAATTGTGTTCATGTCCTAGCGTTTTGTGGAAGGCAGGACTTAAGAGTGATGAAATAGGATATTTGGCAAAGTGTTCAAGGTGTGGCATGGCTTCTCTTGACTGCTTATGGTAAGATGCAAGAAGAGAGAAACAAATTAAAGATGGAATTTGTAACTAAAAGGAAGGCAGAACTTAAAGATTTGAAAAATTCTGAACCTGACTGTTTGATAACGAGATTAGTATGGACAGAAAGAAGCTAGGTGCTATTCATCAAGAAAATGAACAAATGAACCAAAAGGCATTTCAAAGATGGTTGGGACTATCTTGCCTATTATAAGCCCAGAATGCCAGTGCCTTGGGAACAGAATGATTTCAAGGCTCTGCTACCCACATTATAGTGTAGCACTCCCTGGCTACCCTAGCTGTGGCTAAGCCACACCCAGGTGCAGCTCAGACCACCCCTCCAGAGAGCATAGGTGGTAAACCTTGGTGGTGTCTACATGGTGCTAACTCTGCAGGTGCACAGAATGCACGAGCTATGGGAGCACTGTCACCTCACGTAGATTTCAAAGAACACCCTGAAAAACCCTGGGCCTCAGGCAGAGCACCATCACAGGGTGGGGCCACCGCAAAGGCCCCACTAGGGCACTGCCTAGTGGAGCTGTGGTAGCGGGGATACAGCACAGAGCCTACACGAGGGCAATACCTAATGGAGCTGTTGGAGTGGATCCCCTTAGACTGAAAGAGCCACTGGAGTGCAGCTCCAGCTTGGGAGAACCACAGGCAGTAGACTCTTAACTCATGAGAGCTGCAGCATAGGCTGTGCCCAGCAAAGCCATAGGGGCAGGGTGACCTGGAGCCTTGGGGGCCCAATCCCTACCCAACTGTATCTGGAAAGCAACACATAAAAGTCAAAGAATATTATTCTGGAGACTTAAGATTTAATCTTGTTTGCCTTCTTGGGTCTTGGGCTTACTTGGTTTTGCAGGCTCATAGCTGGAGAGCAATTTGCCTCAAGATGAATCATACTTTGGGCCTCACTCATATCTGATTTAGATGAGATTCTGGGCTTCTGACTTTTGAATTAATGCTAGAATGAGTTAAGACTTCTGGGGCTACTGGGATAGAATGAATGTATTTTGATGAAGCACATAAATTTTGGGGGGCCAGGGGCAGAATGCTATGATTTGAATGTGTCCTTCCAAAATTCATCTTGAAACTTAACCCTCAATGCAACAGTATTAACAGGTGGAGCCTTTAGGAAGTGATTACATCATGAGAGTTCTGTCCTCATTAATGGGATTAATACCCTTATCAAATGGCTTAAGGGAGCCAGTTTGGCCTTTCTGCTCCCCTTCCACCATGTGAGGGCACATCCCTTCTTCCATGTGGGGATGCAGCAAGAAGGCTCCATTTATGAAGCAGTGGGCAAGCCTTCACTAGACATCAAATTGGCTGGACTTCCCAGGCTGTGTACTAGTATGAGAAATACATTTTTATTATTTTATAAATTACCCAGTCTAAGGTATTTTGCGACAGGAACAGACTAAGGCAGGTGATATTCTAAAGTAGAAAAATCAAAACAGAAATATTGGAAGAATAAGAACAAAGAAAAAAATGGAAATCAAGTGGTGGACATTAAAGCAGATATGAATTAAATCAGTACAAAAATTGTATAAGGGCAAAAACTAAGTATAGTCATGTGTCAGTTAAGGACAGGGATATGGTCTGAGAAATGCATTGTTAGGCAATTTCCTTGTTGTAGTAACATCATAGAGTGTGCTTACACAAACTCAGATGGTGTAGCCTACTACACACCTAGGCTATATGGTATAGCTTGTGGCTCCTAGGCCACAAACCTGTATAGCATGTTGCTGTACTGAATACTGCAGGCAATGGTAACACGATGGTAAGTACTTGTGTATCTACACATATGTAAACATATAAAATGTACGGTAAAAAAGCATAAAAAGATAAAAGGCATAAAAATAAAAAATAAAGTATAAAAAGCATGAAAGATGAAAAAATGGTTTATCAGTATAAGGGACTTACCATGAATGGAGCTTACAGGACTAGAAGTTGCTCTGGGTGAGTCAGAGAGTAAGCGGGGAGTGAATGCAAAGGCCTAGGACAATAGTGTACACTACTGTACTTAAACAACATTTTCTTTCTTCAATAATAAATTAACCTTAGTTGTTACTGTAACTTTTTACTTTTTGAACTTTAGATTTTAAAAATTTTGACTCTTTTAATACTTAGCTTATAACACAAACACACTGTACAGCTATACAAAATTATTTTCTCTTTATATCCTTATTCTATATGCTTTTTTATATTAATTTTTGTTTTACTTTTTAAACTTTTTTGTTACAAATGAAGACACGAACACACACATTGGCCTAGGCCTGCACAGGGTCAGTATCATCAATGCCACTGTCTTCCACCTCTATGTCTTGTCCCACTGGAAGGTCTTCAGCAGCAATAACAAGCATGGAGCTGTCATCTCCCATGATAACAATGCCTTCTTCTAGAATACCTCCTGAAGGACCTGGCTGAGGTGGTTTTACAGTGGACTTTTTAAAAAACAAGTAGAAGTACACTAAAAATAACAATAATAAATACATGAACCAATAATAGTTATTTACTATCATTATCAAGTATTATGTATAGTGCATAATCATACGTGCTATATTTTTATATAACTGGCAGTGCAGGTTTATTTACACCAGTGCCACCGCAGACATATGAGTGAGTAATGCATTGCACTATGGCATTAAGACACAATAGAAGCTTTTCAGCTCTATCATAATCTTATGGGACCACCATGGTATATGTAGTCCACCGTTGACTGAAATGCATGAGTGTAGTTGATGGAGGGTGGACCTCATGTTATGCAAAGGGATAGGACAAGAAAATCCTATAGAGATGGTCCAAAAGTGGGAAAAAATCAGTAGGAACTAATGTCATATGATAGACTACTATACAACTAAAAGTTTAGTGCAAAAAACAGCAGCATATATTCTGTAAGTGTTCACATTATTTTTCCGTTACTGTGATAAAGAAACATTGAGGCTCAATCAAGATTAATGAGACATATAAAAATTCATGAGTATAAAAAACAGAATGAAATGTGAGATGGGAAGGAAATCTGAAATTACACTGGACACAAAAGATAATGTTAATCTGTACACATTAAGAAAGTGTTCAGTTTATAAGCGTAGTCCCTTAAAACCGAATCTTAGGTTAAAAAGCTTATTTTAGTCTTACAAATAGAGATATTAAGTTGTCGGCCAATTGAATATCATGTCCATTCATTCCCCTCAGCCCACAAAATAAAAATTTATTAACTTTAACTGTAATTAGAGAATGGCAATCATAGCATCTAAGCTTCAGAATGCAATGAGTACTAGACGACATCTATCCAATCCTCTTATTTTAAAAATGGGGAAATCAAGACCCAGAAATCAACATTACAAATTAAGAGAGGCTGTGTGCGGTGGCTCATGCCTGTAATCCCAGCACTTAGGGAGGTAGAGGTGGAAGAACTCCCTAAAACATTCAATTTCTTCCACTTAAAGCAAAAACATCTTGGGACTAGTTTGTCATAATACATAACATTATATAATTATGTAATATATATAATCATGTGGCATATATTTGAATTTTTATCTAATATTGCTATCCTGATTAAGCTCTTTTATTTTCAAGAGGGGGAATAACTCAAATTCAGATTTTCTAAGAGAAAAGGGGAGGTTTATTTTAAGTCATTCATGGATTAGAAATAGAAAGCCATCAGGAAGTAAGGCAGTTTTCAGCAGCAGGGAGTTCTCTAGGAACTGCAGGGTTGGTACAATGAAGGCTAATGACTGCCATGGGAATTAATTTCCTTTGATTTGAACACCAGTGTAAATCTGAGAGCTGACATGCAAGTCTCTGAAAGGTAGGAAGTCTAATGAACATACCCAGATGGGTGGAGAGTAAACTGAGTGGGAAGAGTACAGAAAACCCAGAATAAAGTCATCTGCCAATTCAGGTGTACACCTCTTTACGGACAACAGAATTCCTTCCCCATCTACTTCTACCCCTCTCCTCTCCTCTCTTCCCCTATCTTTTCCAAATTACACTATTTTGTTTCTGAGCACTGACAAGCACTGCCACTGATGCCATCAAGGGAAAAAACACCTCACAATAGTCATTTTACTAACACTTTACACCAGGAGAAGATGTAGGGACAGTGGCAATTTACTCTCACTATGATGCTAGCTTTCAGGTAGTACTTGGTTCTCAAGACTCAGACACTCTACTGTCTCAAAGGACCTACAACATCTCTTGGGCATTTCCAGGAGGTACCACTGTTGACAAATATAGCAGATGAATATCTGCTTTATATGAACAAGTATAAAAGAGAGCTCCTAAAATATTCCAACAAGAAAGCAATACATTAGTAACTTTCCTGGGAAGCTAATATAGAACCAATAGTAGCACATGAAAGAAAATTCACAGGAGGAAATACAACATTAAACAAACATGAGAAAATGCTGAACCTTACTAGTAATCAAATAAATGCAATAATAAAGTAATGGTTTTAGTCCAATTAGCGAAGATAATTTTGGAATGATAATATCCTATGCTGCTGAGGAGATGATGATTCAACTTTAACAAATTACTGATGGTAGTGTAAAACTAATATGACCTATAAGAAATAACTCAACAATCTATATTGAGCCATATACACTTTCATACACTTTGTCCTCATGATTACACTTCTGAGCCTGTATCCTAAGAATCCTAAATACATAAAAGAGAGTATTATACTCAAAGATTTTATCCCAGGGTTATTTCTAGTATCAATAGTAAATATATGGCAAATAATATAACCTTCAACTGATGGGGCTATTATGCAACAATCAAAAAAAGAAGGTTAATTTCTGTAATGATGTGAAAAATATTTATGCTTAAAAAGTGAGAAAAAAGATAAAATACTTAAGTTATGGTACTTGAACGGTTAAGTTTTAGTTACCTGGACAATTAATGTACTTAGAGCAACTTTTTCCCAGATTAAGCTATTAAAATAAGTAGGCATACTATGAAGAAAATACTGAAAACAAAAAATCTTCATGGTTATAAAAAAAAAATGGATTCAACTTTTGCAAAGCTCAAGCATTGTACCAGAAAAATTGTTTGATAATCCAAGAGACTTAGTTTCAGAGAAAGACTTTCTTGAATATTAGAGAACAGAAGTTTTACTTAGATAAAAGGAGTTATTACATATTCTATAGTTGTGATTACTGTTCTGATACTTTGTGTATACAAAATAATTTTTAATATGTTAATAATATGAAATTCATGTTGACATTAAATGCTACAAAATACTAAGTAAAAAATACAGAAACAGTAATAGTACAAAATTTAAAAGAACAAATCCCCAAATTTTATTTTATATCAAAAGACATAATAATACAAGGATCTTTCATCGATTTCCTAATTTTTCAAATGCTGACACAAAATTCTGGAAATATAAGAAAAAACAATAAATAGCTCAAACAATATGTTGAACTAGAAGAACTAAGAAAAAAACCCTACTAAATGTGTAAAAGCCAAAAGCAAATGAAAATGAATTTTAGCTTAGAAAAGAGGGCCTATATTCTTCTACAAGGGTTCCTGAGACTTCTGCAGAAATAAGTTCTACAGACTGTCTCAATAATCATAACTAAAATATGTTAAGTAAAAAACTAATGCATAATAAAATCTCTACTGCAAAAATAAATAAATCTAAAGTACTTATGTTAGAATCATCAATAGATTCTTCTTAATACATTTTTCTGCCGAAGAAAACTAATGTGGTAAGAAGGGATGGAAAGAACAAGAATGCTTACAAATATCTTGACTAACGAGCTAATGGCATAATTCTGTGTGCCTGTTTAGTCTTTAAGGTAGATACCATTCATGACTATACACTTACAACTGGTAGACATAAGAATCTAATTACTATTTCAAAAACACATACTATTTCCATTATAGCAAACCAATTCTTAGAAAAAAACATAAATTCATTTATTATAAACTTCTCCTAAATCCTGGAGGAGGATTGAGAGACACAAAAAGAAAATCTTTGTCTTGAGTCACATGAAATGATACCTCAATTTAAAAAATAATTTCATGTAGTAACTGATCCATATTATTTAGTTAATAAAATACATAATTTTCAGTTAACTCTTGGTCATACATTATTATAAGCATACTGTGCATCTTCTAGAAGGAAGGAATGCCAGCTATTAAATCAAAAGCAAACATTTCTTAAGTGCTGGTATGTGCAGGATCTCACAGCTGGCAATTACCAATATAATAATAAAACATCTGAAATGAGAGGATAATAAAACATCTGAAATGAGAGGATGAACTCAGAAATTCCTAAGATTTCTTATTAATTTAAATTGTTATTAAATTCAATAATTCAATATGTGGGTAGGCATTTGATGAACTTGCCCAAAAACATTTGAGATGTTCAGGAGTTTGTATTTCCCAGAATCAGAATACAATAATTTTATCTAAAATGACAATTTTGCCCTAGCTGCTGAGCAATTTAAACTCTACGGGAATCACACTCCAGTGAGTGTGTGTATATTCTGCTTTACAAATAAAAATTACCTCCCACGTACCTAACAAAAGTCTCTAGCCCATTAGGATGTAAGGTTAAAACAAAGCTAGAATTTTTATTAGCGCCTTATCCTTTTTATGTCTCATCCTTTTATTTCTCTACTGACTCTTAAGCTTCTCCATCAAATTCCTACATTAAATACTAAACTACCATACCACTCTCTTGATTCAGAACTTATTATCTATGCTAAAACCAGACTCCAGGAAAATCTCCTACCTTCACAATCCCTTTAGGTTTCATTGTTTCCTATTTGGGCAGGGGTATCAGGCCAAGGGAAGGATGACACAGACACTTAAACTCACAGCCACAACCTATCTAGAGCTAACAGCCCAGGGTAACTGCATGGGGCTTTAGGACCAACTGCCTTCCTCCAAGGGTGTTTAAGTCTTCAGTGCCAAGAAGAGCCAAAATAACATCAGAAAAAAATAAGGGGCACCCGGAATCTGGGGCTGTAGTCTCAATTCTCTGCATAAGAACAGCCAACTTGGGAATCCTACACCGATCACATACTCTCATTTGGTTTAGTTCCTCACCTATAAAGCAACTAAAGACCATGTTCCTTTCAGCTTCTAGAAGTAAAACATTTAGATAACTATAAACAAGGAATAGTCATACTTCACATACAAAAGCTGGCATTGCTTCTTATACTTGCTACTGAAATTCTCCAAGCCACTCCTATCCTTGAGGGAAACTTGTATTCAACTCGATTGTTCAAGAGTAGTTCTGGGTCTAAGTTACCTGAGTGAAAGCTACATATCACTTGAATCTTTCAGCAAATACTTGGGCTCCTGTGAAAGAGCACAGTACTGTGCTAGCCTTAGGTGACTTCTTTTATTTTATTTTATTTATTTATTTATTTTTTATTATTATACTTTAGGTTTTAGGGTACATGTGCACAATGTGCAGGTTTGTTACATATGTATCCAATTAACCATCATTACATTATGTATGTCTCCTAATCTGTCCCTCCCCTCCCCCCCACCACAACAATCCGCTGGGATTGCCCTTTCTGTGTCCATGATTCTCTTTTCAATTCCCACCTATGAGTGAGAATGGGTCATGTTTTGTTTTTGGACCTTTATACATTGGAGGATGATTTTTCCATGTCCTCCCATGAATCATCATTTTATGGCTGTATATTTCCATGGTGTATATGTCCTCAATTTGTCTACATCTATAACTCTTCGCTATTATGAATAGTGCCGCAATAAACATACGTGTGCATGTGTCTTTATAGCAGCATGATTTATAGTCCTTTGGGTATATACCCAGTAATGGGATGGCTGGGTCAAATGGTATTTCTAGTTCTAGATCCCTGAGGAATAGCCACACTGACTTCCACAATGGTTGAACTAGTCTACAGTCCCACCAACAGTGTAAAAGTGTTCCTATTCCTCCACATCCTCTCCAGCACCTGTTGTTTCCTGACTTTTGAATGATGGCCATTCTAACTGGTGTGAGATGGTATCTCACTGTGGTTTTGATTTGCATTTCTCTGATGGCCAGTGATGATGAGCATTTCTTCATGTGTTTTTTGGCTGCATAAATGTCTTCTTTTGAGAAGTGTCTGTTCATGTCCTTTGCCCACTTTTTGATGGGGTTGTTTGTTTTTTTCTTGTAAATTTGTTTGAGTTCATTGTAGATTCTGGATATTAGCCCTTTGTCAGATGAGTAGGTTGCAAAAATTTTCTCCCATTCTGTAGGTTGCCTGTTCACTCTGATGGTAGTTTCTTTTGCTGTGCAGAAGCTCTTTAGTTTAATTAGATCCCATTTGTCAATTTTGGCTTTTGTTGCCATTGCTCTTTGACAAACCTGACAAAAACAAGCAATGGGGAAAGGATTCCCTATTTAATAAATGGTGCTGGGAAAACTGGCTAGCCATATGTAGAAAGCTGAAACTGGATCCCTTCCTTACACCTTATACAAAAATTAATTCAAGATGGATTAAAGACTTACATGTTAGACCTAAAACCATTAAAATCCTACAAGAAAACCTAGGCAATACCATTCAGGACATAGGCGTGGGCAAGGACTTCATGTCTAAAACGCCTTAGGTGACTTCTTGCAGAAGTCATATTCAAGTCATATTCAATAGCAGGAACAATCTTTGGTTGAAAATGTCGGAGACAAATTTTCAGCATAACTTGTGCTTCTATCCAGCGGAAGTCTTTACTCACTATCCCTCAAAACTGTGTAACAGAAAACTGTGTTCATCACTGAATCAAAAATCCAATGGAGCATTCTAATGCCTATTCTGAAGCACTTGTGGTTCCAATGTTTCACTCTTTAATGCTCTTTTCCTAAATTAAGTCTCACAATATTTTCTAATAAAGGTTTGACATGCAGGATTTTATGAGCTGAAACAAACTCTTTTTGAAAAACTCTTAAACCATGTCCATATACTACTGCCAACTCAACCCTATCACAAAAGAATCCAAGTTGTTTTACCTTTCTAAACAATGAGTACTAATAACTCTGAAAACACATCATTTATGCCAAAGTCTGATAAATTTACATATAAAGTATCTTCACTTTTCTTGCTCTTCCTTCTGACCTAATGTTTATCAGGATGACATATTAAACTGATCTACCATTATGAAGAGTTATAATACACATCTAGAAATTTTTAAATTATCCTTCTTAGATAACGATCATTGCAAATACCTCTCCATCTAAAAAGACATGACCACTAAATATAGCATAAAATCCTAGACCAGATCAGGTACTGGTAGAAAAAAAAAAATGCTACAAAAGATGTTACTGGGACAACTGGCAAAATTGTAATGTGGGCTGTAAAAAACTAAATATCCTGAATTTGCTCACGTTTGCAGTTTCATGAGATAATATCCTGGCTCTCAGGATATGCACATTAAAGTATTAAGGGCTAAAGAGGCACAGATGTATGCAGCCTACTCTCAAATGACCCCCAAAAAATTTGTG
The DNA here is from genome assembly GCF_009828535.3 of Hylobates moloch. NCBI lineage: Eukaryota > Metazoa > Chordata > Mammalia > Primates > Hylobatidae > Hylobates > Hylobates moloch. The sequence continues at coordinate 20,691,205 of NW_026652298.1, read as the reverse complement.
TGTGTGTGTGTGTGTGTGTGTGTGTGTCTGTGTAGAGAGAGAGAGAAGCAAACAAATGTAGCAAAATGTTAAAAATTGGTGAATCCAGGTAAATATGGGAGTTTTCTGAATTACTTATACTACTTTTCTGTAGTTCAAAATTAATTTAAAATAATATCTTTAAAAACCAGCTTAGACTCCATTCATCCCCCACAACGAAATTTCTCCACTCCCTACAATTCACAGAAACATCTTGAAAGTTGTAAATAGTCACTGTCTCCCATTGTACTCCACTCCACTGAGAGATTTCCATGATGCCAAACCCAACAACTTCTTCTTGGCCTCATCTTAATTTCTTCACAGCGCTGAATGCAGGTGACCACTCTTTCACCTCTTACGGCACCACATCTCGCTGGTTCTCCTCGTATCTCACTGGCTGCTCTTTGTCTCCTTTGCTGGCTCCCCTCAATATCCTATACCCACTTCTATTCCCTATCTATATAATCTCATCAGTCTGCAACATTAAAAGCACCCTGAATTCCAGACTCAAGTATCCAACATCTGACAAGACATATCTGCTTGTCAAATGGGCATCTCGAACTTTGCTGGTTGAAAGAAAACTCTTTTTTTTTCTGGCAGGATCTCCCTCTGTTGCCCAGCCTGGAGTGCAGTGACATGAACACAGATCACTGCAACCTTGACTTCCCAGGCTCAAGTAATCCTCTCACCTCAGCAACCTGAGTAGCTGGGACTATAGGCACATGCCACCATGCCCAGCTAATTTAAAAAAAAATTTTTTTTGTGGAGACAGGGTCTCCCTATGTTGCCTAGGCTTGAAACAAAACTCTTGATTCCCTTCTCTAACCCATTCCTATCTGCTCCTCCTCAAGTTGCCTAATACCACTAAATACTACTAGTTTTCACTCAGTTGTTCAGGCCAATTATGGAGATCAGAAGTAATGATCCTTATTTCCCTTGATTTCCTTCATATCCCAAATCCTAACCATCAGTCAAGACTCTTAAAATACACCATCAGTCAAGACTCTTAAAATATACCATCAAAATATACTCTGAACTGACCACTTCTCACCCGCTCTGCTGTCTACCCTAGTCCATGGTCTAGGCAGATTTGTCTGCTTCCTCTTTTGTTCCCTCATAACCCATTCTCTGAGACAAAGCAGCAAAAATGATCTGTAATTATTAAATCTGTAATTAAATCATGTATTCCCCCCATCAAAATCTTCCAATGGTTTCCTATCACACAGAAGATCTTATATCCTCATCACAGCCTGCAAAGCTGTACCTAACATGGGTGCCTGCCCATCTCTCTGAACTTATCTCCTAGTAGTCTCTGTCCCCTTTTTCACTATGTTCATCACACTGGTTTTCTTACAGTGCCCAGATCATGCTAAGTTTGTTCCCACCTAAGGGCCTTTACTTTTGCATGCTTTTTCCCCCATATTCACATTGTTCACTCCTTCTCCTCTTTCAGATTGACTGCTGGCCAAATAAGACATTTAAAAAAGGCAATGTCCTCTTCCTTTTCTCTCTACCCTACCCTTTACTCTCCATTTCCTCTCACTGCTTTATTTTCTTAATATGTATTTGTTTTTTCTCATCTCTTCATTAAAAAAACTTAATGTAAAACATTAACATGTGACAGTTTCTCATTGCTAAAAAAAAAAAGAAAAGCAAACAATATATATGAAATTCAAGCTCCTTTCAACTATCTCTCTTAATCTTGGTCCCCTCCCCAGAAGTACTTTAGTATGCATTTGGTTACGTATCCTTGTAGAGTTCTTCTCTATGGAATTAAATACACTGGTATCTCACGCCTGTAATCCCAGCACTTTGGGAGACTGAGGTGGGTGGATCACGAGGTCAGGAGATCGAGACCACCCTAGCTAACACGGTGAAACCCCATCTCCACTAAAAATACAAAAAATTAGCCAGGCATGGTGGCGGGCGCCTGTAGTCCCAGCTACTCGGGAGGCTGAGGCAGGAGAATGGCATGAACCCCGGGAGGCGGAGCCTGCAGTGAGCTGAGATCACGCCACTGCACTCCAACCTGGGCAACAGCGAGACTCTGTCTCAAAAAAAAAAAAAAAAAAAAAACAAAAAAAAAAAAAAAAAAAAAAAAAAATACACAGGTATCTGTAGAAACAAAACGTGTTTTAGGCCTGTTCCATAACAAACTTCAAAATACGCCTTAACTTTCCTAGTCATTATACACAGATTTTGTTACTCATTGTAATATATAGGTCTATCGGTGAACATTTAACATAACTACCATTTTGCACCATCACGAACAATTCATTTAACAAATACTTATTAAGTGTCTACTACATTCTAGGCTCTGTATCTGTATCTTGCTGCAGATACAGCAAAAAATAAAGCAAAGATCTTGCCCTCTTGGAGCTTGTATTCTTGCAGGAGGAGGAGGACAATAAACAATAAAATACATACTGTAAACTTTTTGTGAAAAGGGCCAGAGAGTAAATATTTTTGGCTTCGCAGGCCACATGTATATGTCACGTATTTTTTGCTTTGTTTCACAACCCTTTAAAAATGTAAAAACCATTCTTTTGCTTATAGGATGTACAAAAACAGGGCAGAAGGTCATGGAGCTGTGGCTTGCTGACCCCTAATATAGTATGTTAGAAGGTGGTATGTGCTATGCAAAAAATAAAAAGGAGTCCAGGATAAGAGTGGGTGGGGAAGGGCAGGATAGAATATAGTATTAAACAGGGTATTCATAGACGGTAAGATCTGAGCAAAGACTGGGAGGTAAGTCCATAGAGCCAAGCAGATATGTGGAAGAAGTACATTTCAGAGAGTGGCGCCAGCAAGAGTCCTAAAGTAGGAACAGGACAGACATAGCAAGGAGGCCAGTGAGTAAGGGGAGGACAGTGGTAACAGTAAATGAGGTCAGGAAGGTAAGGACAAAGTGGAGTAGATTGGGCAGATCATGTAGAGCCTCACAGGACCAGCTTTTCTCTGAGTGAATGAAAGGGAATGTCAGTCCATTTGGGTTGCTATAACAAAATACCATAAATGAGATAGCTTATAAGCGACAGAAATTGATTTCTTACCATTCCGTAGGATGGGAAGTCCAAGATCAAGGCATATTCAGTATCTGGTGAGGGCTGCTTTCTAGCTCACAGACTTCTTGCTATGTCCTCAAGAGACAAAGGGCAACGGATCTCTCTAGGGTTTTGTTTTGTTTTGTTTTGTTTTGTTTTGTTTTGAGACAGAGTCTCACCCTGTCACCCAGGCTGGAGTGCAGTGGCGTGACCTCAGCTCACTGCAACTTCCGCCTCCTGGGTTCAAGCGATTCTCCTGCCTCAGCCTCCCGACTAGCTGAGACTACAGGCACGTGCCACCACGCCCGGCTAATTTTTTGTATTTTTGGTAGAGGTGGGGTTTCACGGTGTTAGCCAGGATGGTCTCGATCTCCTGACCTTGTGATCCGCCCACCTCAGCCTCCCAAAGTGCTGGGATTACAGGCATAAGCCACCGCACCTGGCCTCTAGGACTTTTTAAGGGCACCAATCCTATTCATGAGGACTCCACTCCCATTTCCTAATACTACCACCTTGGGAGTTAGGATTTCAACAGGCTGGGAGGACACATACATTCAGACCATAACAGGAGCCATTGCAGGAGAAGTGACAGGGACTGTCTTAATTTGCAAAAGGTTTATTCTGGCTACTGTATTGAGAAAATACTGTTGGGAGGGGATAGGGCAGAAGGGGCAGACCAGGTAGTAACCTATTTCAGTAATCCAACAAGATGTGATGGTAGTGACTTGGACAAGGGTGGTGGCAGTGGGGGAAGCGGTGAGGCATGATAGGATTTTGGATGTATTTTGACGATACAGAAAACAGATTGTCCTGAAAGAACAGATCTGAAGAGTAAAAGAAAAAGTGAAGTAAAAAATAAGGCCAAGATTTTGGTCTGAGCTACAGGAGGACGGAGTTGCCACTGACAGAAATGGGGGAGTCTGTGGGTAAAGCAGGCATTGGGGAGAAAGTTTAGGAGTTTAGTTTTGGATATGCTGACTTTGATGTCTATTATTAAACATTTAGGGGAGATGTTGAATAGGTAGTTGCACATATAAGACTGGAATTGAGGAGAGAGGCTAAAGATCTAAATTTGGGTATTGTTGATATTTACATGGCATTTAAAGCCATGAGACTAAATGAGATTACCAATAAAGTGAACATAGACAGAAACAAATAAACAAACAATTAAGACTTGGGGCTCTCCAACATTAAGAGGCCAGTGAAAATACAGGAAAAGGAGAATTACAAGGACCAGCACTGAGACAGCAGATAACCAGGAATGTGTGACGTCCTGGAAGGCAAAGAAGAAATGGTTTCAAGGCTAAGGGAAGCAAACAGCTTGTCAAATGCTGCTGACAGGTCACATAGGATGAGAATCAATAACATAGGGCATTTAACAATATGGGGGCTACCGAAGAACCAGAGGAGCTGTTTCTGTGGGAGTGGTGCAGACAAAGGCTTGACTAGACTGGGTTTAACAGAGTACTAGAGGAGAGAACTTGGCAATAGCAAGCACAGACAACTATTTTGAGAAATACTGCTCCCAAAGGAAACAAAAAATTGGGGTAATGTGGTGAAGTGGGACAAGTTTTTTTCCTAAGAGGGGAGAAATAATAGCATATCTGTTTGCTGATAGAAATGATTCAATAAAAAGAACAAAATTGATGATGTGGAAGAAGAGAACCTGAAGCAGAGTCCTTGAGCAGATGAGAGAGAATGGGGCCTAGTACAAAGGCAGACAAGAATATGAACAGTTAATCTAAGGTAACGGGCAGGAAGACAGCCATGTACTGAGCAGATGCTGCGTAGACCCTTTCATAAATAGAGTGCCAGAGGTATGTGGAATGGTGGCAATCTATGGAAGTTCTGATTACTTCAATTTTCTTAGCAAAGGGGGAAGCAAGGTCATGAGCCGAAGGTGAGGATGGGAAAAGAGATATAGAAGGTTTGGGGAAAATAAGATATGAAATAGTCATTTAGAAGAGTGGGAAGAGTAAGCAGACTAGGAAAATACAGTACAACCATCAGGCAGCATTACAGACCCACTTAAGGTTTGTGGCCATGTGTGGTTGTGTGGTTTTTTTCTGGCCATGCTCAGTTACATAGGGGCGAGTGCAAAAAAAACCCCAGAGTTTGTTTTAACTAGGGCTCTGGTTTTGCCAAAGCAAAGAGCAAGGAAAGGTATCCAAAGAAATAATTAAACTGATTAACCATGAAATTTAGATGAGTAAATTCTATGTAAAAGGGAGTGAAAACATCAAGAGGGTAAGGGGCAGGGGAGCAGTCATAGGATCAATGGGTTGGAGATTCCACTGGGGTCAGAAGATGATTAGGGCTGAGGCACTAGGAGTGAGCTGCAAAAATAGGAAGAAGCGGTAACAGAGCAGAACACATGAAATGGCAACTATGGAGGGACTGCAGTTATTGACAGTGCACGAGGGTATCACTGTGGAATGAGTGGCTGATATAGCGTAGATGGGAAGAGCACTGGAAGAGAGGTCTAGGAAATGAGAGGCCAGGGTTTGGGTGGATCAGTTATGTACATTCTTATCAATTTCAATATAAAGACTGGAGAGTGGGACAGTGAGCCTTTATGACATAAATCAAAACTGAAGATTATAGGGAGAAAGGAGGAAGCATAGTCTGAAAGAAGTAAGAAGACTCATAACAGATATCTTTCCCACCTCTAGAAACTGTGGAAGGAAAGTTACAGAGCAAACAAACAAAAACAGCCCCAACTGCATAGTGGAAGAGAGTCCGGTTTCCATTAGAGCAAAAAAGTGAAAACAACATCTAAGAATGGTTCAGACTGGATTTTGCAGATGATGGACAGTTAATTTCACAAAGTACAGTAGAAGGGTATGAAAAGTTGAGAAGGGGTTTAAGAAAAAGTGTAGACTCCAGCCTGGGCAAGAGAGCTAGACTGCGTCTCCAAAAAAAAAAAAAAAAACACAAACATGTAGACCCAGGCTGGGCTGGGCGCGGTGGCTCACACCTGTAATCCCAGCACTTTGGGAGGCCAAGGTGGACGGATTGCCTGAGGTCAGAAGTTGGAGACCTGCCTGCACAGCACAGTGAAACCCCATCTCTACTAAAATATAAAAAATCAGCTGGGCATGGCGGTGTGTGCCTGTAGTCCCAGCTACTCGGGAGGCTGAGGCAAAAGAATTCCTTGAACTCAGGAGGCAGAGGTTGCAGTGAGCTGAAATCGCACCACTGCACTCCAGCCTGGGCAAAAGAGCAAGATTCCATCTCCAAAAAAAAAAAAAAGTGTAGACCTTTTTATGAATGGAGTGCCACAGATAAAATGTGAACAGGATGTCTGGAGTTTCTGTGGTTACTGACAAAGACTAATCCTAGCACACATGACTCCTGATACACTCATGTGTTTCTCTAAGAAATGGAAACTGCTGGGTCAAAGATGTCTTTACTTTAAAATAGCCGTACTGATATATTCAATGTTATCCCTACAACCTTCTCAATACATACTAACAAAACTTTTTTCTCTTTTGCCAGTATAATGAGAAAAAAAAAAAAGTCACTGCTTTACTTTGCATTTTTCTGCTGGTGAGGTAAATCATTATTCCATGTTTACCTGCTAGCCATATTTCCTCGTCTGTGGAACTTGCCCACTTAAAAAACTGAGTTGTTTTCCTTTTTAAATCGATGTAGAGTGCTTTAAAAATCTATTTTATTCTGCTCTTAATGATTCATACAAATCAATCTTCTAGATTCATTTCATATCTTTCAATGGCTCATGATAGGGTGACATAAGGCTCAGTAGGTTCTCTCTCTTCAACATCCCTCTGTACTATATATTAGAGTTTGTCTAATTAAGGCCTTAGTCAAATCTGGCCATACCATTGGTTTCATAACTGTTTTTGCACTACAGTGGTAGAGATGGCATGGCCCACAGAGCAGAAAATATTTGCTATCTGGCCCTTTACAGAAAGTTTGTGGACCCCTGCTATATAACTTTCAGGGCCCCTGAACCGCTTAAGAGTTCCAAGAACACAGCAGATCTTTATGTTTACTGACACACTCACTGAAATGCTGTTCCTAGTTCCCAAAATGCTCCAGACATTCCCCCTAATCTATTCAACGAATCTATTACTGGCCTTTCTTGGTGTTTTTACAGATTTATATCACAAAAGCTGTAAATACACTTATTGAACTTGTTTATTTACCTATCTCTTTCTCCACTAGTATGTAAATCTCTCGACAAGAGATAATCCCAGCATTAATAAATGGCACAAAAGTCCTTCATGGTTTGCTAGCTCTCTCATCATTTCCTAGTTCTGCTATGCTCCAGTCAAAATATATATTTAATTTCATTAAATATTTTTCAAAAACATAATTTCAAATGGTAACATAATAATCAATAGTTCTGTACTTTTATATCTTTAAAATTTTGGTGGATACCACCGATTCCTAATCATTTATTTGCATTTATTTAGTATATTCATGATTTGCTGAAATACTTCTCTTCCTTAATTCCTTTCTTAGTAAAAACAAAAGTGGTGGAATCTTATCCTTCCTAGCATTAACTTTTTCATCTGTGGTAGAAACATATGGGGCTCCACTAATAAATTATTTTACTAATGGCTTCGGAGTCATCGATAAAATGCAACTCAAATATGAGGGTTTTTTTCTCTAATTTTCAGTATAAATTTAACTTCCTACACCTTGTAGGCAGTTCTATTCTCCTTATGTGAAACATATTATTTTTTTGCTTGTTTCCGCAGTAAAACCTTCATTTACTTTACCAGGAGTTTTACTAAACGTATATTTCAATTTAAGCACTTACGGGCCTTTTCATTTCTCTTACTCCCCAAATTTAATCAAATTTGAGATTTCTTTGGTTTTCTCTCACCTATTTGTGTTAAGATCATTAAGAATTGCACCCACAGATATTTGGTGCATTCACTTTAGAACCCGGTTTTATATAGTTGTTACCAATTTATCTCATCCAGGTAAAGATTTTCTCTTTCTAAAATGTGGAAAGTTAAGCCCTGTCTTGTTTAACTTTGCAACTTACCCATTCATTATTCCCAGCTCAGTTTAGCTATCTTAAAAATGTGGTCTGTGATCTATAGTTAGTTACAGTATAAAATCCTGAATATGTATATAATATAAAAGTATACAAATAAAACAGCATGATGAGCCTTGCAGTCAAGCAGATCTAGATTCAGATTCAGGCTCGAACGCTCTGAGCCCTTGGACAAAGTACTTACCTATTTACACTTTGTTTTCTCATCAGTAAAATGGAAGTAACTCCCGTGTATAACACAGAGCCAAGATAATAAATGAGAAAAATGTACATGAAAGTGACAATGTATGTTAAATGCCTACAAATGATGTCTAGTACATTACAAGGAAAACGTTAATCCACTCTCTATTCCTCCAATCCCAAAGCAACAGGAACAATAAATACTGTGTAGTCTCAATTTATATTAATAAGTTCATTATTAAATTCCCTTAAGTAAAAGCAATTTGGCAGTATGGACCATGAGCTTTGGATGTTTACTTTGACTCAGTATTTTTGCTTTGGGGACTCTAAATAATCTAGAATGCAGAAATTGATTTTTGTATGAGGATGTTCATTGCAGTTCTTATAACTGCAAAAAAATTAGAAACTGTTTAATAATGAGAAATCCACACAAACATGCAAACATTAAATATGGTGACAAAATAATTAAGTAGCATAAGAAAATGCTTATGGTGCTAGGTGAAAAAAGAAGAATACAAAATTACTCATATAGTAAAGTCTCAACTGTGAAAAAAATCCAATAAACTCAGAAAAAAACATTGGAAGGAAATGCACAAAAGGGCTTACAGTAGTTACTACGTAGTACTGATATTTGTAATTTTTATTTTATGGTTTTCTATAGTTTTCTGAAATAACTAACAATGATAATGACACTGATGATAACAGCAGTTATTATTTATAGAAAAGTTAATACATGTCAGGCCCAGTTTTAAGAGCTTAGTGTATTAACTCATTTAATACTCATAAGATGAAAAAGTGAGATTAAATAATTTGCCCAAGGTCACACAGATAATTACAGAAGGTGCCAAAATCTGAATCCAAATAGTGTGGCTCCAAAGCGCCTGTTCTTTACACCACACTGAAAAGTTTTGCTTTGTTTTAAAACTTTAACCGTTAAAAAGGCATATATAAATCCCAACTTTATGGTCTCACAGTTATCAGCTTTTTCTCAGTACTGAGTTGTAATATTCGCTCTGGCATGGAGTGTCTTTTTGGATTAAGAGGTAGCCACTATTCCTATATGTATTCTATTTACTCCAGAAAATTCCAAGACAAATCCACCTCCCTATTTCCCATTTCAACATCTCATTTGACCACTGAGACTGTAGAACTCTAATATTCCTACTTATTACAGCAACTTACAGTACTTCAAAGGACCCTTCAAAGCAACCCAATCAAACTTGCTTTTGAAAACCTCTCCTAACTAATATCCACGCGTATAACTACAAATCAGTTACCACTTGCTGTAGTTTGAATATGGTGTGTCTGTCTCCATCAAAATTCATGTTGAAATCTGATCATGATCTCGTGGACATGATTTAGTTCCCTGAGGGTGAGTTGTTAGAAAGCCAGGCCCTTCCCTCAGATTTCCCCCTCTTTGCCTGGGGTGGCTTCCCCTTTGACCTTCTCTAGCAGGTTATGATGCAGCACAACAAGCTGACCAGATGGCGGCGCCTTGCTTCTTATACTTCCCAGCCTGCAGAACCGTGAGCTAAATAATAAACCTCTTCTCTTTATAAATGACCCAGTCTCAGGTATTCTTTTACAGCAACACAATACGGATTAAGGCACCACTCTTGCAAACATCTGTCTTCCATTGCGAAGTTCATCCCTTGTACAACCCGGAAGACTCCTTCACCTGCCAACACTCAACAGATTTACCATGGCAATGGCTGAATAGGGTCAACTAAGAAAAATCCTCAACCTCCAGGGGAATTTCACTGTTTCTGATCCTTCCTCTTTGAGGATGGCATTGTTCTCCATTGTTTTTGAAAATCTCATCAGTTTCTTTGATTCTCTCAGCTTTCTCACCCTTTTGCTGGTAAACCAAACTGTTTTGAGGGGGGGAGATATCTTTTTGGCACCAGTAGGTATTCAAATATCAATCTCAGGAGAAAATATCACAATTTATACCCTGGCCAATAAAAAGAACTCCCCCACTTACTGCTGTGCTCCTCTCTGCAGTTTATATTTGATAAATTCATTTATTTGATTACATATATCACTTGGTTTGACTTTGCTTTATAACCAGGTTTCTTTCCTTAAAAAAACATTTGCAGAATCCAACATGGTTAAAATTCAAGAAATTCTTCTAAATATAGATGTTTACATTTACAACATTTAGAAAAACTGAGTTCATGGACTGGCTTTAAAATTATAAATAAGAAAAACTACAGTCATAAAAACAATGAATACAATAAGAAGTGTTGATATTGGAAAAGCTTACAACTAGAATCATATATTTTTACAAAAATCTTATTCTGCTCACATTATATAATGGTAATAAAGCCACTGAGAGTTGAGGTAGAAGTGCAAACAAGATTTTTATAGATATTTCAGTGGGAGGAATTTAATAATTCCTCACTAGGACAAAGATGAAGCCACATCAAGGGTGGCGGCCCCTTTTAGGAAAAAGAAAACAGAACACTAGTACTTCATTAGGCTCTCGTTAAATTGCATGAAGTAAAAATCGTACTGCCAAACTAGTATAAATTTATGCATTGCATAGTTAGAGACTAAAAAAGAAATCTGCACCTACAAACTATTATTTCTCTTTTGTGGTTGCTAATTTTCATCCTGGTACAGTCTTCTCTAGGAACAACTAGGGTGCCAGGTAAGGTAAAAGTAGAAAACAGATCCTTTCCCAAAAAACGGAACTTTCCCCTTTTCCACTAAACATAGTTTCTTCATCACTCTAATATGGAAGCTTTGATATAACAGGGAAACTTAAAATGCTGCAGGAACTTTTGTTATTCTAAAAGTGAGTACGTCAGGACAGCCATTTTACAACCTTCATTTCCAAACACCTATTACACCTTACATCTTGCAATTTTAAAAGTATCTTTTCTTTAGGGTAAAAAAAGTACCACTTACACATTCATCATTCAAGTCATTACTGTTTCAAAGGACAGTTATTAAGCTTCTTAATACAGCTGTCAAAATGAATTTGTAGATAGCCTCCAATTTCAAATTTCTACATTTACATCTACTGATAGACCAACCTGATTAGCGATTAAGATAACAATCTTAAACTCTAAGCAATCCTTGCAAAATCCAGTTGATTTTTAAAATCAGTAAGCAACATGCGATCATTTTTAAAGAAAGTCATTCCGAAAATAGCTTGATTGTGGTGGCCAGTCTGCTCCTCAGCAGCTGTTTCCTGTTGCTTGTACGCATGGGAGTGGAGGTAGAAGTGCAAAACCCACAAGCCCACGCAAAACTCGTACAGTCACAAACATTATGTAAACATGTCGTGAGGCCAAGAGGCCCCAAGGAGAAAGAACCGCCGGGAGGAAGAGATCGGCAGGCTGCATGTGAGGACGATGGGCGCTGTGTGCGGACGCGGCAGACCCGGGCAGAGGGGCCCAGGGCGGGACAAAGACTGGCCCATCTCGGGCAGCACCGGCCAGCGCCCAGAACCAGTGAGAGGCAGCCGTCCCGGGGCAGCCGACTGCAGCACTCAAGGGCCCTCAAACGCCACAGCTTAACAGGCGAGGCAAACGTTCCCCTGAATATCAGACCCTTCCCTTCCCGCCCCTTGTAACGGGCTCCCGCCGCCCCTAACGGGCTCCTCGGACACTTGAGAAGCCGCCGTCGCGGCTCCCTTTGACCTTCTCTAGCAGGTTATGATGCAGCTCCCTACCCGCGTCCCGCAGCGCCTGGGCGGGCAGCTGTTGGGGTTAGAACCGCGCCGCCGCTGCCTCCCGGCTTCAAACGGCCGGGCAGGCACCGAGAAAGCGGGCGAGCCCGGCGTCTCTCCCGTAGGCGCGTCAGGCAGCTCGGAGCTCCCAGCCTCCGTTCCCGCCCCTCCAGTTCGGGGCCGCGCACCCTCACGCCACCTACCCGGTCCCACACCATCCCAGAGGCCTCGGGCGCTCGGGCCTTCGGCCGAAGCGGCACTGCCTCCTGTCCGGGGCCTGAAATGGCTGCGGAACAAAGAGAATCTGGGCTCCACCGAGCGCCGGTCCGATTGGCCGGGGGGCGGAGCCCGCGGCGGGAACGTTCGGCGGCGGTCGCCTTGGCAACGGCGGCGAGGCTGGGAAAATTGCGGCCTGGGTCGGCTGGGCCTGTGGGCCTGCGTCCGGCAGCGCGCGGCCGTGCTTTCTAAGCGGGCTCGGTAGCACCAGACTTCACCTGCCCGGCGCGGGACTCACAAGTGCTCGCACTCCCTGCGGCCGGCGCGCTGACCGGAGCCTCTGGGTCTGGCACGCAGCAGCTGCAGACGCTGCCCGACGCTGTGGGGCTGTGAGGAAAACGGCCTGCCGGTGTGGTTGCCCAGACTGTGCTGGGCCCTCCTAGGTGGATGGCCTTGCCCCAGCCTAACTTCTGTGCCCCAGCATAACCTCCAAAGTAACAGCCGTGCCCTGGGAGCCTGTTCAACACTGAACACAACCCCACAATAACACAGTTCCAGCGTCGCTGGTAAAAAGCAGAAATGGCTTCGGTAGGTAGATGCGGGTGGATGGCTGCCTGCTTAGAACAATATAGGCTTTTGACGTATGTTGTATCTGGCGTATAAACTACTATGTAATTAAAATTCAGTGATTTATACAATTTTTACGTCTCTAGGTGTGCAATCCTATAAAACTGTAGTTTCTTGCTCTTAGAAATAACAAGCCCTTCTCTCCCTAACCTGCCATCATGAGAAATCAAAATGTCCTGTATTTTCTGTACGGCAAATGATTCAAAATGGGAGTGGTGGACGTTTTTATACGCAATTGCAACAAGGCTAATGAGATAAATATCAGTTCCCTTCCCTCAGATTATTCTTATATATAAAATTTACTGTATAAAAATACTTAAAATTTGCATAGCTAGCTGATTTTTATTTTCTAAGGTGATGATGCCCGTGATAATATTCCTCACATGATCAATGTGAGTAGAATACCAGCAGTTCCGACTATCTTACTGGAAGTGCTGTATATATTTTGAAAATGTGTAACAGTTGTTGCCTTCCTGTCATAATTTAGGTAAAATTACAGTACATATTACTAGAAAATGTCTGTAAATTTTTACTAAGATAATTTGTTCATCTAAACGTGTTAACAATTTTCATTTGAACTACAGTCATTTTGCAGGAAAAACTAGTTTATTTAACCTAAAATTTGAGACTAAAAGTACCATTTTTTAATCATTGAGAAATTGAACTTAGCAAGGGAAAATATTATAGATAACTAAAATACTCATGATTTCAACATGTTATATTAATTTGATAGTAATTGGATACAGTAGTGCATATCAAAAAGAGGCCCCCCCCAATAGGAGTAGATTACTAAGAAAAAAATGTAATATAAACTTTTCTAAATGGTAGTTTATCTGCAGGAAAATATACCCAGAAAAAGTATATTTATCCAAATAACAAATGGCTTATTTCTGCGTTTGAAAAGTTACATCGTGGACTAGGATCTGTACAAATCAGAGAGTGTGTAGTATTTGCATTCTACTTTGCTAAAGGAAAAAACAGAAATATTTCTAAAATCTAAAGGATTAGCAAATAATGACAGATGTAAATACTACTGACTAAGCAATTAGTAGGAGTTCACTTGATTAATAGTTTGGAAATAACTGAAATGAATTGAAGAAAAAGTAACATATTATTTAGCATAAGAGGATTTATTGGCCAAAATATTTTGAAAGAAAAAAATGTTGATTATCAGATGTTGTAAAATTGAGATTAAGCAAATTAAATATGTATTCTTTTGTAAAAATTAAAGTGAATGAAAATATTAATATAAAATAGTTCTATGTTGAATAGAGATTCTTACACATGTAGCCTTTTTGTCTCTTCTAGGTCAAATTAAAAATTCATGTTTTAAACAGTAAATCTTATTAACAAGGATTTATTAACATGGCTTATTTTATTTTTCTTTGACAGTTTGCACATATAATAGCAGCTATCCAGTAGTATTTCCCTTTATACCTAAATATGCTCATGTGGTAAAACTTTGAAGAATTATTGATAATTTTTAAATGACAAAAATGAAGTTAAAATTTATAAACTTTGTTTTTACCTTTAAAACATAGATACCTTATATTTAAAATTTCTGTATTAATTTTATTTTCTTAGGTGAAAAATTTACCAAGATAAAAATAAAAACATGTTAGAAGTTACAAAATAGCATCTGAGGGAGAAAACATACCTATAAGCTTTCACCTAGGAATGACAAGATGCTTATTTTGTCAGGTGTAGCATTGTTAAAACAAGTGTGGAGCTTGCAGGCAGAGGACCTATATGCAGATGGTGGCTTTACCATTTATGAATGCTTTTGGTTCAGTCTTTCTGAGCTTCACTTTTTTTTGTCTGAAACAAGATTAAGTAAGATAAGTTACATAAAGAACTCATTAGCAGAGTGCAGGGCAGGTTGTTAGAGGGCAATGAATGAAAGTATTACTAGACATTAATATAAATCAAAGATGTTTGAGAAGGAAGAATGATTATTGAAAAAGTAGGTCTGGAAGTTCAAAAATTGTTAAATAAATATCTTTAATAGGCAATTGTTGGTGAGTATATGGAAACCTAGTAAGATAGGTAATTTTTTATATACAGACAAGCTTCTAAAATAGAATAAGCCTGGGCGCAGTGGCTCACGCCTGTAATCCCAGCACTTTGGGAGGCCAAGATGGGCAGATTACCTGAGGTCAGGAGTTCGAGGCCAGCCTGGCCAACATGGTGAAACCTCGTCTCTACTAAAAATACAAAAATTAGCTGGGCGTGGTGGTGGTCGCCTGTAATCCTAGCTACTCAGGAGGCTGAGGCAGGAAAATTGCTTGAACCTGGGAGGCAGAGGTTGCCGGTGAGCCAAGATCAGGCCATTCATTTGCACTCCAGCCTGGGTGACAGAGCAAGACTTCATCTCAAAAATAAGTGAAAAAATAAAAATAAATAAATAAAATAGAATAGGATCTTCTAGAATGTTGTTTCCATTTATACTTCTGGAAAGACAAGTATTTCACATTACGTAGTTTAAAGAATTGCCTTACATTGAAACATCTTCAGGTTGACATTATGAAAAAAAGTTTAATTATTTAGAAGAATTTAATTAAAATATTGAAGAGGACAGTTGTAGTCAATATTCAGAAATGTGTAAATAATCTACAGGCATTTCTCATTTAAAGTAAACCCAATATATAAAGTTTGAATTCTTAAAAATGATAAATTAGGGAGTTATTAACTGGGAAAAATTAACTTCAAATCTCCTTGAAGTATTAATATATCCTAGTGATTATAATATGATTCTGCTTATAAAAAGGTCTACTTAGACTTCTACTTTTATGAAGATGGAGTAGATATACTTGTCCCTATTCCTCCCACTAAGTATAATTAAAACTTCTGAACATTACATATAAAACAAACATAAAAGTCTCCAAATGGTGGAAAGAAGACAGATCAGCTAGAGACCTTGGAACCCAAGGAACAACATGATGGTTAATTCCCTGTGTTTTCTTTTTGCTTTAGATACACCAGACTTGAAACTTTAGACATCAGCAACCTAGAAACACCAATGGCACAGACAAAAAGGCCCCATCAAAACAGTGCTCCAGCTGAAGGGCCAGAAAAGGAGTATAGCAGACAGAAAACTTTTTGACAATAAATGCATACTCTAGGCAAAACTACAGACAGAATTGTGACCCCATCCTACTCATGTCAGCAAAGTCCTAGTGGAGAACCTAGACCCCCACCCTCACCAGACTATTAGGTAAGTTTAAAGAATTGCCTTACACTGAAACATCTTCAGGTTAGCATTGTGGAAAAATATTTAAGTAATTATTTAGAGGTGCCCTAAGCCCTCCTTCCCAGGGTGGTGTCAGAGAAGGTCAAATGAAGAACCAGTACTTTCATCATCACAAGCCAGTAACAAGGAGTCTCCCATCTTGGGTGTCAGTGGAGGCCAAATGAGGAACTTGGATGTCTCCTCCAACTTGGCAATAATGAGGTGGTGCCTGCTCCCCATACCCACTTCCCCTGCCAGTACCATGTTAGAAAAAGCCAGCTAAAAGAAATTTTAATAAGATTCAAAACCTCATAAATATCCCATATGTCCAGGTTTTATGAAAATCACTCATTATATCAAGAACTAGGAAGATCTCAAACTGTATGAAAAAAGACCATTAATAAATGACAAAACCAAGAAGACAAAGATGTTAGAATTATCTGACAAAGATGTTAAAGCAGACATCATAAAAATGCTTCAGTGAATTACAAAAACACTTGAAACAAATGAAAAAAATAGAAAGTCTCATTAGATAAGTAGTAGACATAAAGAAAAACCAAATGGAAATTTTAGAACTGAAAAATACAATAATCAAAATAAAAAACTAAATGAATTGAGTAACAGAATGAAGGAGACAAAGGAATGAATCAAGGAACTTGAA
Source organism: Hylobates moloch (assembly GCF_009828535.3). Classification (NCBI taxonomy): domain Eukaryota; kingdom Metazoa; phylum Chordata; class Mammalia; order Primates; family Hylobatidae; genus Hylobates; species Hylobates moloch. The sequence continues at coordinate 20,674,519 of NW_026652298.1, read as the reverse complement.
AACAGAACAATAGAAATTATCCACTCTAAAAAAGAGAGAATATAGACTAAAAAGAACAGAGTCTCATGGAACTAAGTGACTACAACAAAAGATGTAACATTCATGAAATCAGAGTCCTAGAGGGAGAAAAGAAAAAGGGTGAGGCTAAAAATACTCAAATAAATAATGTCTGAAAACTTCTGAAATTTGGTGAAAGAGATAAACGTACAGATTCAAGAAGCTGAGTGAATTTTCAACAAATGAAACAAAACAGTTAAATGGGAAGAAGGTAGTTATTTTTTAACAAATAGTGCTGAAACAACAGGATATCCACATGTAAAAGAACAAAGTTGGACATCTGCTTCACACTGTATACAAAAATGAACTTAAAATGGATCATAGAACAAAATATAAGCGCTAAAACTATAAAATTATCAGAAGTAAACATGGAATTAAATTTTTGTGACCTGGAGTTAGGAAAAGACCTCCTACATATGACACCAAAAACACAAGCAATAAAAGAAAAAGCAAACAAGTTGGATTTCATCCAAATTTCAAACTTTCATGCTTCAAATGGTACCACCAAGAAAGAAAATGAAAAGACAGCACACAGAATGGGAGAAAATATTTGCAAATTACATATCCAATAAGAGATTTGTATTTAGTATAGATAAAAAACTCTTTACACCTCAATAATAAAAAACAACCTAATTAGAAATGGAGAAGGGGCCTGTATAGACATTTCTTCAAATAAGATATACAAATGACCAATACACTTATGAGAAGAAGCTCAAGATCATTAGCTATTAGGGAAATGCAAATCAAAACAAGGAGATACCACTTCACACTCATTAGAATATCTATAATATGAAGTACAGTTATCAAGTATTAGGGAGGATATGGAGAAATTGGAACCCCCATACATTGCTGGTGGGAATGTAAAATGCTACAGCTGCTCTGGAAAACAGTGTGGCAGTTCCTCAAACGATTAAATCCATCTGACAAAGGGCTAATATCCAGAATCTACAAGGAACTTAAAACAAATTTACAAGAAAAAATCAAACAACCCCATCAAAAAGTGGGCAAAGTATATGAACAGACACTTCTCAAAAGAAGACATTTATGCAGCCAATAAGCATATGAAAAAAAGCTCATCATCACTGGTCATTAGAGAAATGCAAATCAAAACCACAGTGAGATACCATCTCATGCCAGTTAGAATGGTGATTATTAAAAAGTTAGGAAACAACAGATGCTGGAGAGGATGTGGAGAAAAAGGAACACTTTTACACTGTTGGTGGGAGTGTAAATTAGTTCAACCATTGTGGAAGACAGTGTGACAATTCCTCAAGGATGTAGAACCAGAAATACCATTTGACCTAGCAATCCCATTACTGGGTATATACCCAGAGGGTTATAAATCATTCTACTATAAAGACATATGCACACGTATGTTTATTGCAGCACTATTCACAATAGCAAAGACTTGGAGCTGACTCAAATGCCCATCAATGATAGACTGGATAAAGAAAATATGGCATATATACACTGTGTAATACTATGCAGCCATTAAAAAGGATGAGTTCATGTCCTTTGCAGGGACATAGATGAAGCTGGAAACTATCATTCTCAGCAAACTAACACGGGAATAGAAAACCAAACACTGCATGTTCTCACTCATAAGTGGAAGTTGAACAATGAGAACACATGGACACAGGGAGGGGAACATCACACACTGGGGCCTGTCTGGGGGT
>NW_026652298.1:20610379-20657786 GCF_009828535.3 Hylobates moloch | reverse complement strand
TTGCTTGATAGATCTTCCTCCATCCCTTTATTTTGAGTCTATGTGTGTCTCTGCACATGAGATGGGTTTCCTGAATACAGCACACTGATGGGTCCTGACTCCTTATCCAGTTTGCCAGTCTGTGTCTTTTAATTGGAGCATTTAGCCTATTTACATTTAACGTTAATATTGTTATGTGTGAATCTGATCCTGTCATTATGATGTTAGTTGGTTATTTTGCTTGTTAGTTGATGCAGTTTCTTCCTAGCCTCGATGGTCTTTACAATTTGGCATGTTTTTGCAGTGGCTGGTACCGGTTGTTCCTTTCCATGTTTAGTGCTTCCTTCAGGAGCTCTTTTAGGGCAGGCCTGGTGGTGACAAAATCACTCAGCGTTTGCTTGTCTGTAAAGTATTTTATTTCTCCTTCACTTATGAAGCTTAGTTTGGCTGGATAGGAAATTCTGGGTTGAAAATTCTTTTCTTTAAGAATGTTGAATATCGGCCCCCACTCTCTTCTGTCTTGTAGAGTTTCTGCCGAGAGATCAGCTGTTAGTCTGATGGGCTTCCCTTTGTGGGTAATCCGACTTTTCTCTCTGGCTGCCCTTAACATTTTTTCCTTCATTTCAACTTTGGTGAATCCGACAATTATGTGTCTTGGAGTTGCTCTTCTCGAGGAGTATCTTTGTGGCGTTCTCTGTATTTCCTGAATCTGAATGTTGGCCTGCCTTGCTAGATTGGGGAAGTTCTCCTGGATAATATCTTGCAGAGTGTTTTCCAACTTGGTTCCATTCTCCCCGTCATTTTCAGGTACACCAATCAGATGTAGGTTTGGTCTTTTCACATAGTCCCAAATTTCTTGGAGGCTTTGTTCATTTCTTTTTATTCTTTTTTCTCTAAACTTCCCTTCTCGCTTCATTTCATTCATTTCATCTTCCATCAGCGATACCCTTTCTTCCAGTTGATCGCATCTGCTACCGAGGCTTCTCCAATCTTCGCGTAGTTCTCGAAACTTGGCTTTCAGCTCCATCAGCTCCTTTAAGCCCTTCTCTCCATTGATTATTCTAGTTATCCATTCTTCTAATTTTTTTTCAAAGTTTTTAACTTCTTTGCTATTGTTTTGACTTTCCTCCCGTAGCTCAGAATAGTTTGATCGTCTGAAGCCTTCTTCTCTCAACTCGTCAAAGTCATCCTCCATCCAGCTTTGTTCCATTGCTGGTGAGGAACTGCATTCCTTTGGAGGAGGAGAGGTGCTCTGCTTTTTAGAGTTTCCAGTTTTTCTGCTCTGTTTTTTCCCCATCTTTGTGGTTTTATCTACTTTTGGTCTTTGATGATGGTGATGTACAGATGGGTTTTTGGTGTGGATGTCCTTTCTGTTTGTTAGTTTTCCTTCTACCAGACAGGACCCTCAGCTGCAGGTCTGTTGGAGTTTACTAGAGGTCCACTCCAGACCCTGTTTGGCTGGGTGTCAGCAGCGGTGGCTGCAGAACAGCGGATTTTCGTGAGACCACAAATTCAGCTGTCTGATAGTTCCTCTGGAAGTTTTGTCTCAGAGGAGTACCTGGCCGAGTGAGGTGTCAGTCTGTCCCTACTGGGGGGGTGCCTCCCAGTTAGGCTGCTCAGGGGTGAGGGAGCCACTTTAGGAGGCAGTCTGTCCGTTCTCAGATCTCCAGCTGCGTGCTGGGAGAACCACTACTCTCTTCAAAGCTGTCAGTCAGACAGGGACATTTAAGTCTGCAGAGGTTCCTGCTGAATTTTTGTTTGTCTGTGCCCTGCCCCCAGAGGTGGAGCCTACAGAGGCAGGCAGGCCTCCTTGAGCTGTGGTGGGCTCCACCCAGTTCGAGCTTCCAGGCTGCTTTGTCTACTTAATCAAGTCTGGGCAATGGCAGATGCCCCCCCCCCCCCAGCCCCACTGCCACCTTGCAGTTTGATCTCAGACTGCTGTGCTAGCAATCAGCGAGACTCTGTGGGCGTAGGACCCTCTGAGCCAGGTGCAGGATATAATCTGGTGTGCCATTTTTTTAGCCCATTGGAAAAGCACAGTATTAGGGTGGGAGTGACCTGATTTTCCAGGTGCCATCTGTCACCCCTTTCTTTGACTAGGAAAGGGAACTCCCTGACCCCTTGTGCTTCCCGAGTGAGGCAATGCCTCGCCCTGCTTCAGCTCGCACATGGTGTGCTGCACCGACTGTCCTGCACCCACTGTTTGGCACTCCCTAGTGAGATGAACCCGGTACCTCAGATGGAAATGCAGAAATCACCCATCTTCTGCGTTGCTCACGCTGTGAGCTGTAGACCGGAGCTGATCCTATTCGGCCATCTTGGCTCCACCGCACCAAGATAACTTTCTTTGTATTTATATCAGTGTGTCAAGGTGCCTTCATTGTGTGGTGTTTTGTTTTTGTTCATCTGTAGCCTCCTGGTCCTATCTTCGCTTCTCTAACACTCTTGTTAGTTTCCCTTTAAGATGTTAGCTATTGCCATACTCCTGTTTTCAGTATTACTGTAAGGATCTTATCATTTTCTCAGATATTGCTCTTTTCTCTGAAATTTGCCTGGGGCCGCAGCATAAATCTACAGTTACAACCATGAAGTTAGAAGTTGGTCATTAATTCAGAGGGCAGGAATTTGTGAAGACAACTGTTCTAAGTGATATTTTGTTTAATAGGATTTGTGGATACTAATTTTTAGATGGTGTTTCTAGGATGATAGATTAGCAAATAATGAGTTGAATACAGATAGTCTTGATTTTAACCAAGCATTCGATAGTCTCTAATGAGAAACACTGCATACAAAGAACCCTGACCAAGGAGTCTAGAGCTTTGACTCCCAGCTCTGACATTCATTAGCTATAAGAAAATATATCTTTTGACTTGGAAAAGACATCTAAACTCCTTGATCCTCTGTTTCCTTATCTGTAAAATGAGCTGTGATAACGATAAAATGAGCTGTGATAAATATTAAATGAGTTAATGCACATGTAATAATACAAACATTTTTGTTTTTAGTTCTAATGTACTTTGCAAATATAATGTACTTTGCAAACATAACGTACTTTGGGTCAATGGTAAAAAATCTGAGTCCAGAACTAAGTATAGTCTTGCCAGCTATGTGATTTGGGCCAAATTATTTAATGTCTCTGAGCCTCAGCTTTCCTATCTATAAAATGAAAATGACGACAGTACAGCCTTACATGGCTGTTATGAGAATTAAATGAAATAATATATGTGAAGACTCCAAGGCAGTACCTGGTACTCAAAAAATGAAAAATATTAGTATTCTTATGGTTATTGCCATTATTACTTTCTTGGAGATAAATGGTGAACTTGGAGATAAATGTCTTGCTGACATTTAGAGTAAATAAATGGATGTGTAGTAGTTGACCCATACTATAAAAAGAATATCTATTACTAGCTTAAAATCAACTTAAAGGAACAAATTGGGTAGAATATTGCAGGCTTAGCCAATGTTTTTATTAATGTGATGTGTAAAGATCAAGTCTGCTTATTACATGTGATCATAACACCAAGTTGGTAGGAATGAAACCATGGATGTAATATAATGGAAAAGACTTGGAGTTTGAACACTTTGGCTTTGAGACCCAAAATTCAACCATATGACTCAGTTTCTTCATCTGTAAAATGATATTAACACTAGCAAAATACCAGGAAGATGCATTGTGAGTATATGTTTTAAAGTATCTCACATAATTCATGACTCATTCTGAAAAATGACAGTAGGTTTGCTTGTTTACCATTTAAAGTAGATCCAATAAATGGCAATAATATAAATACCATTTACAAGTTTCAGACTTAAGCAATTTCTTTTAAAAAATAGAGAATTTGAATTATTTCAAATTTTATGCACAAAATGTACCTTTACTAGTATTTCCAATTCATGTACTAAAAATTTGCGTGAAATGAATCAACCTGGGCTGCTACTCAGGAGATGGCTGGATTTTTTGAATTCTGAAAGCAGCCTGAAACATTGGGAAGATTTGAGAAGAGCAATTTGACCAAAACCTGATGGTTGTTCCTAGAAAGATCAATTTTGATAGAAGACTGACAATACATTTTTTTGTCTCTCAGCTGTATCTCAGAGACAATGATGACCTGCTGGTATGGGGTAAAAGCTGTCTGAAGCTGACTAGATAAGCTAGATTTATGTATTAAGTTGGATAAAACTGAAATTTGAAGCTATACTGGGTACCTGTTATTTTCCTGTTTGTCGTTCAGACTACAAGAAGGGTCTAGCCACAGATATCTACCAACAGTGGCTATATCGAATGCAGTCTTTCAGTCTTACTTGACTTTTAAAGCCTTCTGTTTTTATGGCTTTGCCGTAGCTACCGTGGTGAAGAGCTCTATGTGAGCCCATGCATTTCTCTTACCTGAGGCTAACACTCAGAGTCTCTGGCCTGTCTTACCATTACTAGATTTCTAGGAAGTCCTACATAGAAGACTAGCTGCTAGTGGCTGCTGAAGTGGCCACAGCCTGGGTGTTCAGAGGAATCCACTCCTCATAGAGCAAATTTTGATTAGGGGGAAATAGGAATCAGGATGGAGCTAGCAGAAAAATTCCCTCCCTACTTCTCCCTGCAGTGGACTGTTCTGAGTTATGATTTTTCCATATAGCCTGTGCAGACAGGTCCTGCATGGCCAAGTGGGAGTCAAGCAATGCTTGTTTTGGAATAATAGCCAGTGTGATCAATGCATTATCTTACATTTGCTTCCCATATTCTGCTGCTTCAATTGTCTTTTCCTTTTCTCTTGCTGCCCTGGCATTACGCTTGTCTATAAGCCTTGCCTCACACTCATTTTTTTTTTTCTAGAGAACTCAGACTAGAGCACTTACTATGAGCAGTAAATTCAGCTAGGTACTGAGTCCGTACCTTCTAAAAGCTACAATTTAGGTTAAGAGACAGACACATGAAGCGTACACTACAATACAAAGCCACACATGATGACAACACATGATCTCATCTTTGAGATCCTCCAAAACTTGGGTAGTTATCTCGGGTTCTGGTGATTTCTTTTTGCACTGCTTATCACATCCTGATTTGCCTCTAACATTGCAGTTAGTCCTCTGAGATTTATTTAAGCTCTTCACCTTATGTGAAGGCCAGCATTTGCCTTGGAGTTTCAATAAAATATTTTGAATGTGTTTGTTTCTGTGGATATTTTGCTTTAGAAAATATACCACTTAGTTTTTCTTTAATAATATCATTTTATCATAGTTCTCTTTTAAAATCAAATTACTGTCAGATTTTTTGGCTATTCTTCTGAGTCAGATAATTGAGTGTAATGATGTTGTTTACCCATAAATACTATTTAGGCTAATTTTTGTCCTGCTTTGTTAAATTAATTTAGCAGTCCTTGCAGCCTAGCTGGCTGCCTATATGGTACTCTGGTGGGTGTTTTGGACCCAGACTTTATATTTTTGAACACAGTTGTCTCTAAGTGGAGACAAAAATGTGACTCAATTTGAAAAGTGCCAAAAATTTGCTTTAGTTGACTAAAGGTAGAAAATAAAATGTGTTGTGGGGGAAGTCTTTTTCTTCATTTTGGGAGGATTACTTTGTTGTCTTATGTAAATGTAAATTAGGTATATAGGTTAAATATTGCTGCTTAACAAATCATCCTAAAACTTGCAACAAGAACAGTAATTTATTTTTCACGAAGTTTCTGAGGGTCATTAACTCAGGAATAGCTTAGCTGGGTAGTTCTGGCTCAGGGTCTGCCATGAGATTTGCTAATCCATCACTTGGCAGTTATGATGTTGATCAGGGCTGTAGTCTTCAAAAGGCTTTACTGGGGCTGTAAGATCCATTTCCAAATGGGCTCACTCATAGGGTTAGCAAGTTGATGCTGGCAGTTGGAGGAGGCCTCAGTTCCTCACCACTTGGATATCTCCATTGGGCTGTTTTGGTATTCTCATGACATGGTAGCTGGTTTCCCCAGCATGAATGATCAAAGAGAAAACAAGGAGGGGATAGAATGTTTTAAATGACATAGCCTTGAAAGTCACACATTGTCACTTCCATTGGATTCTGTTGGTTGCACAGACCAACCTGATACACTGTAGGAGGGAACTATACAAGGAAGGTAATGAGCACCAGGAGGCAAGAGTCATTAGGGAGCCATCTGGAGGCTGGCTACCACATTAAATTGTATCTGTTATTTTTCCTGAAAGCCTTTTAACTGTGGAGTAATCCAAATGCAAATCTTATCAGACAGGGATAAGAGGTATTTTGTTTGATAATAACATTCTCAAAGGCTGACCTGATGGGAGATCAGCATGCATCTCTGCAGAGATTAATTTAATGGTAAGTGATTTTTCTTCCTCCTCTGCTGGAGAGACCACCACTGGTAGTGAGAAGGGAAAAAATGAGATGCCCATTGGAAGGACTCACGGGGATGGGGTAAAATCTTAAGTTTTTGCTGTTTTAACTTCAGTAACTCAAAGTTCCTGTAGCTCACACTTCTGGCAAAATTCCGACAGAAAGTTCTATGATTCTCCAAAGGCCCCTGACTTCATGCATGGCCACAGTCCAGCCTGTTAGGAGCAATCATCACATGGGACTGCTGTGTTCTCTCTCATGTTCCAGCCTCCCTGAGTCAATGTCTGCAGCCTCCACTTTTTTTTTTTTTCCGGAATATACTTTTTTCCCTGAAGCTACAAATCCCCTAGGAGCCAAAGGGATGCTGGACCCAATGTAGCTGATTTCTCACAGGGAAATCAGCCCTTTCTCTAACTTTTGGGTCCTACGTAATTGCCAGGGCCCTGAAGCTGCACCACCTATGCCTAGACCATTGCAAGGTGTTTCATGAAAACAGGTCCTTTATATCTTTGATTAACTCTCCACCAAAAATGCACAAGGACCAATAGTAGTGTTTAGGCACAGTTAGTCTAAAACCACAATCCAAAAGGAAACATGCCTTCAAAGGAAATGGTGTTTGCAGAAATCAGCTCGTCCTATAACATAGATAACATTTTCTCGTCTCAGCTTGAGCATTCTTTTTTGCTTGAGAGATACTCTCTTAACTATTTCTTTTTTCATTATGGCCTGTGACTTGCATACCCAAAGACCCTTTCTTGTAGCCTTTCCTAGAACAAAGAGTGAGGCTTCTGTAATGCCTTATCAAAATCTCTACTTCTTAGGCTAGCAGGGTGGCTCATGCCTGTAATCCCAGGGAGATTTGAGAGACTGAGGAGGGAGGATCACTTGAGCCCAGGAATTCGAGACCAGCTTGACAACATAGCAAGACCCCCCATCTCTAAAAAAATTAAAAATTAACTGGACACAGTGCTTCAGTGAGCCATGATCACACCACTGCACTCCAGCCTGGTGAAAGGGTGAGATCCTGTTTCAAGAAAACAAAAACAGAAACAAAAACAAAAACTCTACTTCTTGCATATCAAAAGCTCTTGCATAGCTGGACTAAATCCTTCTTGGTCATGATGTATAATTCTTTTTACACATTGTGGGATTTGATTTTCTAATATCTTAGAGGATTTTTTGGCTGAATTCATGAAAGATACTAGTCTGTAGTTTTCTGTTTTCTGGAAGAGATTGTGTAAAATTGGTGTTAAATTTTTGGTAGAATTCTACAGTGAAACCATCTGACAATTGATCGGCTTCTCCTTCCCTCTTTCCTTCCCTCCCTCCTCCCTTCCTTCCTCTTTCTCTTCCTTCCTTCCTTCCTTTCTTTTAATAGACTTTATTTTTTAGGGCAGTTTTAGGTTCACAGCAAAATCGAGCAGAAGGTACAGAGATTTTCCACATGCTCTCTTGTCCCCACGCATGGGTACCCTTCCCTATTATCTACTTCCTTCACCACAGTGGTGCATTTGTTACAACTGATGAACCCACATTGACACATTATTATCACCCAAAGTCAGTGGTTTACATTAGGCTTTACTCTTGGTGTTATACCTTCCATGGATTTACACAAATGTATAATGACATGTATGCACCATTATGGTACTGCACAGAGTTGTTTCACTGCCCTGCGAATCCTCAGCCTATTCATTCTTCTCTCCCCTAGCAACCACTCATCTTTTCACTGTCTCCGTAGTTTTGCTTTTTCCAGAATGTCATACACTGTAGTATGGGACACACAGCACAGCACATAGCTACGCACAGCATGTAGCTTTTTCAGGTTGGCTTCTTTCACTTAGTAATAAGCATTTAGGTTTCCTCTATGTCTTTTTATGGCTTGACAGTCATTTCTTTTTAGTGCTGAATAATATTCTATTGTTTGGATATACCACACTTTATCTATTCATCTACTGAAGGACATCTTGTTTTTTTTCAAGTTTTGGTAACTGTGAATAAAGCTACTATAAACATCCGTGTGCAGGTTTTTGTCAATTATATCCAGTTGATTGATGGGTCACTGAGTTCAACTATGTCCTTATTGATTTTCTGCCTAATGGATCTGTCCATTTCTGACAGAGGGATATTGAAGCCTCTAACTACAGTAGTGGATTCATCTCTTTCTCTTTGCAGTTCTATTAGTTTTTGCCTCTATTTTGATGCGTGCTTGTCAGGTGACAGGTTGTTATGTGTTCTTGGAGAATTAGGCCCTTTATCATTGTGTAATAATGCTCCTTTCTATCCCTGAGAACTTTCCTTGCTCTGAAGTTTGCTCTAACATTAATATAGCTAGTCCTGCTTTGTTTTGGTTAGTGTTAGCATAGTATATCTTTCTTTATTCATTAACTTTTAATCTGTGTGTGTCTTTATATTTAAAGTGGGTTTCTTGCAGACAATGTAGAGTTGGGTGGTTTGTTTGATAATCTGTCTTTTAATTGGTACACTTACACCACTGACATTTAAAGTGATTAGCAATATATTTGGATTAATATCTAGCATATTTATTACTGCTATTTGTTCCCCCTTTTTCTTATTCCCTTTTTGTCTTCCACTCTTTTTCTATCTTTTGTGGTTTTGATTGAATATTTTATGATTCCTTTTTTCTCCTTTCTTCACATATCAGTTGTATTTTTTTTTACCTTTTTTTCAGTGGCTGCCCTAGAGTTTGCAATATATATTCACAACTAATCCACATTCAAATAACACTATACTGCTTCACAATTAGTGCAAGTACCTTATAATTAAAAAATAATCACAATTCCTCCCTGCCATTCTGTGTGTATCACTGCTTGCATTCATTTCACTAACACAGAAGGATACATAATCAAATGCAGTAGTCCCCCCTTATCTTCAGTGGATACCTTCCAAGACCCCCAGTTGATGCCTGAAATCAAAGATAGTACTGACACTGATTGGCATCAAGTGGAACACACTTCTGTTCACGTCTTCCACCCACAAATTTAATGCCTTTTTCATCTTAACAAAGCACTTATCATGCACTGTGGCTGTAACTTTTGCAGTATGAGGTCTGACAGCAAAACTAGCATGCATTTGTTTTTCTTTCTGCACAGTTCACGGATTGAAATTCATTCTTATTGTAGAATTTAGCAACCTCAGCATTTGGTTTTTTCCCCTTTCCCTATTAAGTAAAAAACTCACCTTTTCATTTAAAGGCAGCACTTTAAGGCTTCCCTTTGGGCTATTCAAACTGCCACCATCACTACTCTTGTGCTTTGGGGCCAAGCACAAGAACTGCGATACTGAGGCAGTTGATTTGATTACCAAAATGGCTACATGTGGTTAGGGTACACAGCAGAGGTCCCCCACCCCCGTCGGTCGCGGACCTGGACCTGTTTGTGGCTTGTTAGGAACGGGCCGCAGAGCAGGAGGTGAGCACCCGGCAAGCATTACCGCCTGAGCTCCACCTCCTGTCAGATCAGCAGCGGCATTAGATTCTCATAGGAACGCTAACCCTATTGTGAACCGGTATGCGAGGGATCTAGATTGAGTGTTCCTTATGAGAATCTGATGCCTGATGCTCTGAGGTGGAACAGTTCCATCCATAAAGCATCCCCTCACCACCCTGCCGTCCGTGGAAAAATTGTCTTCCACAAAACCGGTCTCTGGTGCCAAAAAAGTTGGGGACCGCCAGTATACAGCATAGATATGCTGGATGAAGGGATGATTCACGCCCCAGGCAGGATGGCATGAGATTTCATCACATGGCTCAGAACGGCGGACAGTTCAAAACTTCCGAATTGTTTATTTCTAGAATTTTCCATTTAATATTGTGTTGTGTTGTGTTGTATTGTATTGTATTGTATTGTATTGTATTGTATTGTATTTTTTGAGACAGTGTCTCTCACTCTGTTGCCCAGGCTGGAGTGCAGTGGTGCCATCTCTGCTCACTGCAACCTCCGCCTCCCGGGTTCAAGAGATTTTCCTGCCTCAGCCTCCCGAGTAGCTGGGATTACAGGCATGCGCCACCAGGCCCAGCTAATTTTTGCGTTTTTAGTAGAGATGGGTTTTGCCATGTTGGCCAGACTGGCCTCAAACTCCTGGCCTCAAGCAATCCACCTGTCTTGGTCTCCCAAAATGCTGGGATTACAGGTGTGAGCCACCACGCCCAGCCTCCATTTAATATTTTCGACCTTGGTTGACCATAGGTAAATGAAACCGAAGAAAGCGGAACTGCAGATAAGTGGGAACTATTGTACATTGTTGCTATTATTTTTTTGAACAAACTTCTCTGTGGGATTAATCAAAATAAGAACAAATAAAACTTTTAATTTTACCTTCACTTATTCATTCATTCTTGTTCTTCCTTTATGTAGATATGAGTTTCTGACTTACATATTTTCCCTTCTCTCTAAAGAACTTACAACATTTCTTGCAAGGCAAACCTATTGGCAATCCATTCCGTCCATTTTTATTTGTCTGAGAAAATCTTTATTTCTCCTTCAGTTTTGAAATACAATTTTGCAGAATTCTAGGTTGGCTTTTTTTCTTTTTATCTCAACACTTTGAATGTTTCACTCCATTCTTTTCCAGCTTGCATGGTTTCTGAGAAGCTGGATGTAATTCTTATCTTTGCTCCTCTGTAAGTTAGGTGTTTTTTTTTCCCCTCTGGCTTCTTTCCTGATTTTTGGTTTATCTTTAGTTGTTCTGTAGTTTGAATATCCTGAGGCATAGTTTTTTGACATTTACCCTACTTGGTGTTCTCTGAGCTTCCTAGATCTGTGGTTTGGCATCTGACATTAATTTGGTAAAGTTCCCAGTTATTATTGTTTCAGATATTTTTCTTCCCTTCCTTTCGTCTCTTTCTTGTATTATCATTGCATGTGTGTTATACCTTTTATATAGTTGTCCCACAGTTCTTGAATATTCTGGGGAGGTTTTCAGTCTTTTTTTCTCTTTGTTTTTCAGTCTTAGCAGTTTCTGTTGAGATATCCTCAAGTTCAGAGATTCCTTCCTCAGCCATGTCCAATGTGCCAATAAGCTCATTATTCTGTAGTTCTGTGTTTTCGATCTCTAGCATTTCTTTTGGGTTTCTTTTTAGAATTTCACCTCTCTGCTTACATTGCCCATCTGCATGCACAGTGTTTACTTTACACATTAAAGCCCTTATCATCTTAATCACAGTTGTTTTAAATTCCCAATTTGGTAATTCCAACACCCGTGCTATATCTGGGTCTGGTTCTGATACTTAACTCTGTTTTTTCACATTATGTTTTTCACCTTTTAGTATGCCTTGTAGTTTTTTCTTTTTTGATGTCATCTGAAATAAAGATAATTTATTTTTCACTTTTCAAATTGAAGGTCTTTTTTTTTTCTTGCATAATTTTCCTGGCATCACCAGAACAATGTTTAGAGGAAATAATAAAAGTGAACATTCTTGTCTGGTTCCCAATCTTCTGAAGAAAATATTCAGTGTTCAGTCTTTCATCATTAAAAGTGAGGCTGAAGCCGGGCACCGTGGCTCACGCCAGTAATCTCAGCACTTTGGGAGGCCAAGGCAGATGTATTATTTGTGGTCAGGAGTTCAAGATCAGGCAGGCCAACATGGTGAAACCCTGTCTCTATTAAAAATACAAAAATTAGCTGAGTGGTAGTGCATGCTCCTGTAATCTCAGCTACTCTGGAGGCTGAGACAAGAGAATTGCTTGAGCCTGGGAGGCGGAGGTTGTGGTGAGCCAAGATCGCAACATGGCACTCCAGTCTGGGCGACATAGTGAGATAGAGTGAGATCCTGTCTCAAAAAAAAAAAAAAAAAAAAAGATGCTAGTCACAGATTTGTAGTCTTTATCAGTCATCTGTAAATAGCAATAGTTTTTTTTCTTTCTATGTAATTTTTTTTTGATAGCCTGACATGATGTACTGGGTAAAGAGAACTTCGTAAATAAGCCTTTAGTAATGTGGTAGTAAGGTGTGGGGTGAGAGGAAGCCTTCCATAGCCATATGGTTAGGTCTCAGTCTTTTAGTGAGCCCATGCCTCTGGACTGTAAACTTAGGGTTTGGTTCTCAGTTTTTCCCCTTTAGGTGGGACAGGATGGCTAGAGGATGCTTGAGTTGGGCATTTTTCTTGTGTTACTAAGAAGGCTTGAACCAGCTGGTTGGATATTTCCTTTCCCCCAGGTTAGCTAGGCTCTGATAAAACCCCAGCAGATTAGGCTGTGATTTGTTTCTTCCAAGGGCAGGCTTTGGTAAGAAGAACAGAATGTTCTGGAGCATTCAGAATTACTCATTTTCTTTCCTTTTACTGGAATCATTAAGGGATGTTTCTCTCATATTTACTCTCACAAAAATGTGCCATCTTCCCCATCTCCCTTGACTGGGTATCCCTGGAGTTTTTATCTTCCAGACTTGTCCACACTGAGCCTCCAGCAATTTGTGAATTACAGTTCAGGTTCTCTCACCCTGTCACCAGTTCCACATAGGTTTCTGCTCATGAGCTCCTGCTTTGATAAATTATGATTCTCTGTATTTACCTGTCTTCCCAGTTTGGGGGGCAGAAGTTTGCCCTACAAGCTCACTTCTCTTATGGATCTAAGAAGAGCTGTTGATTTTTCAGGTTATTCAGCTTTTTACTTGTGATTAGGGCAGAGTGACCAGGTCAAAGTTTCTTATATGTTGGACCAGAAATTGGGAGTCCAAGATTTCTTATGCAGAAGGTTTTAAATTATAAATTTGATTTAATGGCTATAGGGGTAATTTGGTTGTCAATGTAATCTAGGCAGAGTATTGGTAGTTTGTTATTTTTAAGGAATTGATTGGTCTATTTCTTCAAAGTTGTTGACTACATGACTGTGAGGTTGTTATGTAGTAATATGGTTAGGCTTTGTGTCCCCACTCAAACCACATCTTGAATTGTAATCCCCATAATCCTCGTAATTCCCATGTGTCAAGGGAGAGACCAGGTAGAAGTAATTGAATCATGGGGGTGGTTTCCTCCATGATGTTATTGTGATAGTGAGTGAGTTCTCATGAGATCTGATGGTTTTTATCAGGGGCTCTTCCCCCTTCTCTTGGCACTTCTCCTTCCTGATGCCTTGTGAAGAAGGTGCCTTTCTTCCCCTTCCCGTTCCACCAAAACTGTAAGTTTCCTGAGGCCTCCCCAGCCATGTTGAACTGTGAGTCAATTAAACCTCTTTCCTTTATAAATTACCCAGTCTCAGGCAGTTCTTTATAGCACTGTGAAAATGGACTAATACATGTAGTATTTCCTTATCATCCTTTTACTGGCTGCAGGATCTGTAGTGATATCTTATTTCATTCCTGCTATTGATAATTTTTGTCTTCTCTTTTTTTATTTTTTACCAGTATTGCTAGAGGATTATCAATTTTATTGATTTTTTAAACCACCCTCTTATTTCATTGACTTTCTCTATCATTTTCCTATTTTTTATTTCATTGATTTCTGCTCTTATTACTTCCTTTTTTCTGCTGGGTTTGGGTTTGCTTTGATCTTGTTTTTCTAATTTCTTGAGGTGGGAACTTAGTTTATTAATTTGAGATCTTTCCTCCTTTCTAATGTAAGCATTAGAAATGTAAGTGCTGTAAGTTTCTCAGCATTGCTTTAACTGCATCCCACATATTTTGATATGTTGTAATTTTAATTGCATTGAAATTCTATGTGTTTAAAACTTTTTGTTTGAACTCCATCTTTGACCCATAGGTCATTTAAAAGTGTTTAATTTCTAAGTATTTTAAGAAAATTTTATCTTATTACTGATTCCTAGGTTGTTTCTGTTATCGTTAGAAAAACGTATGATTTTAATTTTAAAACATTTGTTGAGGTTTTATGGCCCCGGAGATGGTCTACCTTGGTGAATGAATATTCCATGGGCACTGGAAAAAAGTGTATTCTGTTTTTGTTGGGTGGAATGTTTTATATGTGAATTGGGTACTGTTGGTTAATTATATTTTTCAAATATTCTATATCCTTGATGATTTTCCATCTAATAGTTTTCTCATTTGCTGAGCAATCAAAAGCTCTTTAGTTTTAAAGGAGGTTTTTTGGAAGAATCGTCATCCTCAATAATAAACAGTTAAAGACCAATTTCAAAGCAACATGTGCTTTCTTTCCTGCTAGGAATGTCTCTGTTGTTTCCAAACTCAGGCTAGAATCAATCAGTGGTCACTCTCTCCTTTTGCAAATAACCCAAATTATTTTCTAGAATCTTTGTTTTGGATGCAGCTGAATAACCTTCCAACCTGACTTATATTTATAGGTTGCTATTTTCTTCCCATATATTTACATAGTCTGCTAGTTATTCCCCATACTGCCAAATGTCTTCTGAAATAATCAGCTGTCAGAGGTGAGAAAAATCTGTTACACATGATGTGTGGCATAGCACAGAGCTGTGATTAAAAAATGATCTGGAGTATTAAAAATTCAAGCTGTCCTCTTCTAGCTAAGCTTTAAGCAAGTGCTAGTCACCTGCCCAAGGTCATTTGACTTTTGCCAGATTCTGTGTACTTTGAACACTCTTGTAATACTTCTTATGTGGCACCATTTACAACTTCCTTGCATACCGTCTAGATATTTTACATGGAAGTGCTAAGTAAACTGTGCTTAATGTCTTGGATCCATCCAGTCTCTTGGGCCAGAGCTCTGGGAATCCCTAATTGGCGGTTTCTCTGTTATTGCACACATTGCACTTATCTCCTGTGGATTCTGCCTCCAAAATTCCTTTCAAATTTATCTCTTTCTCCTCATCTCCACTGCCACTGGCTTGGTTCAGGCCCTCATCAAGACTTTCCTGGATAATTCCAATAGTATGCATACTGGACTCACCTTGCTTTAATTCATCCTCCATGTTACTACTGTGAGAATAATCTAAATATAAATGAAATCACATTTCTCCTTCTTAAAGTCCTTCTATAAATCTTCTCATAAGTACTGGGATCAAATTCAAGGGATAAGTTAGCTGACAGATATTTGCCTACCTCTCTAATCTCATTTTCACCAACCTCCCTTCTGTGCTTATTTGTAGCCACTTAAACTGCAATTAACTTAAGTTTATGCTGTTTATTGCCCTATGCATTAGCAGTTATTGTTCCTTCTGCCTTACATGAATTTTCTACTCATCCTTCAAGACCTAGGTCAGGCATCATCCCCTCTAAAATGGCTTTCTGGTGGGGGTTGGATGTTTCTCCCATGTTTCACAGCATCTTCTACATGATTCCTTCCATATGAGATGCAGTATTGCACTGTGTTGCGGGCTCTGAAGCCAGAGTATGTGAGTGTAAGTCACCCTTTTTTTTTTTTTTTTTTTGACAGAGTGTCACTGTCTCACCCAGGCTGGAGTGCAGTGGCATGATTTCAGCTCACTGCCACCTCTGTCTCCTGGGTTCAAGCGATTCTCCTGCCCCAGCCTCCCAAGAAGCTGGGATTACAGGCCTGTGCCACCATGCCTGGCTAATTTTTGTATTTTTAGTAGAGACGGGGTTTCCCCATGTTGGCCATGCTGCTCTGAAACTCCTGACCTCAGGTGATCCGCCCGCCTCGGCCTCCCAAAGTGTTGGGATTACAGGTGTGAGCCATCACGCCTGGCCATAAATCACCTTTTTATTTATTTTCTTTTTTATTTATTTTTATTTTTTAAAGTCCCATTTTCTTATTTATTTATTTATTTATTTATTTATTATTATTATACTTTAGGTTTTAGAGTACATGTGCACAATGTGCAGGTTTGTTACATATGTATCCATGTGCCATGTTGTTTTGCTGCACCCATTAACTCATCATTTAGCATTAGGTATGTCTCCTAATGCTGTCCCTCCCCCCTCCCCCCACCCCACAACAGTCCCCGGAGTGTGATGTTCCCTTTCCTGTGTCCATGAGTTCTCATTGTTCAGTTCCCACCTATGAGTGAGAACATGCGGTGTTTGGTTTTTTGTCCTTGCGATAGTTTACTGAGAATGATGTTTTCCAGTTTCATCCATGTCCCTACAAAGGACACGAACTCATCATTTTTTATGGCTGCATAGTATTCCATGGTGTATATGTGCCACATTTTCTTAATCCAGTCTATCGTTGTTGGACATTTGGGTTGGTTCCAACTCTTTGCTATTGTGAATAGTGCCGCAATAAACATACGTGTGCATGTGTCTTTATAGCAGCATGATTTATAGTCCTTTGGGTATATACCCAGTAATGGGATGGCTGGGTCAAATGGTATTTCTAGTTCTAGATCCCTGAGGAATCGCCACACTGACTTCCACAATGGTTGAACTAGTTTACAGTCCCACCAACAGTGTAAAAGTGTTCCTATTTCTCCACATCCTCTCCAGCACCTGTTGTTTCCTGACTTTTGAATGATGGCCATTCTAACTGGTGTGAGATGGTATCTCACTGTGGTTTTGATTTGCATTTCTCTGATGGCCGGTGATGATGAGCATTTTTTCATATTTTTTTGGCTGCATAAACGTCTTCTTTTGAGAAGTGTCTGTTCATGTCCTTCACCCACTTTTTGATGGGGTTGTTTGTTTTTTTCTTGTAAATTTGTTTGAGTTCATTGTAGATTCTGGATATTAGCCCTTTGTCTGATGAGAAGGTTGCGAAAATTTTCTCCCATTCTGTAGGTTGTCTGTTCACTCTGATGGTAGTTTCTTTTGCTGTGCAGAAGCTCTTGAGTTTAATTAAGTCTTTAATCCATCTTGAATTAATTTTTGTATAAGGTGTAAGGAAGGGATCCAGTTTCAGCTTTCTACATATGGCTAGCCAGTTTTCCCAGCACCATTTATTAAATAGGGAATCCTTTCCCCATTTCTTGTTTTTGTCAGATGGTTGTAGAGATCAGATGGTTGTAGATCTGTGGTATTATTTCTGAGGGCTCTATTCTGTTTCATTGGTCTATATCTCTGTTTTGGTACCAGTACCATGCTGTTTTGGTTACTGTAGCCTTGCATTATAGTTTGAAGTCAGGTAGCATGATGCCTCCAGCTTTGTTCTTTTGGCTTAGGATTGTCTTGGCAATGTGGGCTTTTTTCTGGTTCCATATGAACTTTAAAGTAGTTTTTTCCAATTCTGTGAAGAAAGTCATCGGTAGCTTGATGGGGATAGCATTGAATCTATAAATTACCTTGGGTAGTATGGCCATTTTCATGATATTGATTCTTCCTATACATGAGCATGGAATGTTATTCCATTTGTTTGTGTCTTCTTTTATTTCGTTGAGCAGTGGTTTGTAGTTCTCCTTGAAGAGGTCCTTCACATCCCTTGTAAGTTGGATTCCTAGGTATTTTATTCTCTTTGAAGGAATTGTGAATGGGAGTTCACTCATGATTTGGCTCTCTGTTTGTCTGTTATTGGTGTATAAGAATGCTTGTGATTTTTGGCCAGGCACGGTGGCTCACGCCTATAATCCCAGCACTTTGGGAGGCTGAGGCAGGTGGATCACGAGGTCAGGAGATCGAGACCATCCTGGTTAACACGGTGAAACCCCGTCTCTACTAAAAATACAAAAAAAAAAAATTAGCCGGGCGAGGTGGTGGGTGCCTGTAGTCCCAGCTACTCGGGAGGCTGAGGCAGGAGAATGGCGTGAACCCCAGGGGGTGGAGCCTGCAGTGAGCCGAGATTGCACCACTGCACTCTAGCCTGGGCGACAGCGAGACTCCATCTCAAAAAAAAAAAAAAAAAAAAAAAGCTTGTGATTTTTGTACATTGACTTTGTATCCTGAGACTTTGCTGAAGTTGCTTATCAGCTTAAGGAGATTTTGGGCTGAGATAATGGGATTTTCTAGATATACAATCATGTCATCTGCAAACAGGGACAATTTGACTTCTTCTTTTCCTAATTGAATACCCTTTATTTCTTTCTCCTGCCTGATTGCCCTGGCCAGAACTTCCAACACTATGTTGAGTAGGAGTGGTGAGAGAGGGCATCCCTGTCTTGTGCCAGTTTTCAAAGGGAATACTTCCAGTTTTTGCCCATTCAGTATGATATTGGCTGTGGGTTTGTCATAAATAGTTCTTATTATTTTGAGATATGTCCCATCAATACCTAATTTATTGAGAGCTTTTAGCATGAAGGGCTGTTGAATTTTGTCAAAGGTTTTTTTCTGCATCTGTTCAGATAATCATGTGGTTTTTGTCTTTGGTTCTGTTTATATGCTGGATTACATTTATTGATTTGTATATGTTGAACGAGCCTTGCACCCCAGGTATGCAGCCAACTTGATTGTGTTGGATAAGCTTTTTGTTGTGCTGCTGGATTCAGTTTTCCAGTATTTTATTGAGGATTTTTGCATCAATGTTCGTCAGGGATATTGGTCTAAAATTCTCTTTTTTTGTTGTGTCTCTGCCAGGCTTTGGTATCAGGATGATGTTGGCCTCATAAAATGAATTAGGGAGGATTCCCTCTTTCTCTATTGATTGGAATAGTTTCAGAATGAATGGTACCAGCTCCTCTTTGTACCCCTGGTAGAATTTGGCTGTGAATCCATCTGGTCCTGGACTTTTTTTGATTGTTAGGCTATTAATTATTGCCTCAATTTCAAAACCTGTTATTGGTCTACTCAGGGATTCAACTTCTTCCTGGTTTAGTCTTTGGAGGGTGTATGTGTTGAGGAATTTATCCGTTTCTTCTAGATTTTCTAGTTTATTTGCATAGAGGTGTTTATAGTATTCTCTGATGGTAGTTTGTATTTCTGTGGGATGGGTGGTGATATCCCCTTTATCATTTTTATTGCACCTATTTGATTCTCTTATCTTTTCTTCTTTATTAGTCTTGCTAGTGGTCTATCAATTTTGTTGATCTTTTCAAAAAACCAGGTCCTGGATTCATTGATTTTTTGAAGGGTTTTTTGTGTCTCTATCTCCTTCAGTTCTGCTCTGATCTTAGTTATTTCTTGCCTTCTGATAGCTTTTGTATGTGTTTGCTCTTGCTTCTCTAGTCCTTTTCATGGTGATGTTAGGGTGTCAATTTTAGATCTTTCCTGCTTTCTCTTGTGGGCATTTAGTGTTATAAATTTCCCGCTACACACTGCTTTGAATGTGTCCCAGAGATTCTGGTATGTTGTGTCTTTGTTCTCATTGGTTTCAAAGAACATCTTTATTTCTGCCTCATTTCTTTATGTACCCAGTAGTCATTCAGGAGCAGGTTGTTCAGTTTCCATTTAGTTGGGTGGTTTTGAGTGAGTTTCTTAATCGTGAGTTCTAGTTTGATTGCACTGTGGTCTGAGAGACAGTTTGTTATAATTTCTGTTCTTTTACATTTGCTGAGGAGTGCTTTACTTCCAACTATGTTGTCAATTTTGGAATAACTGTGATGTGGTGCTGAGAAGAATGTATATTCTGTTGATTTGGGGTCGAGAGTTCTGCAGATGTCTATTAGGTCTGCTTGGTGCAGAGCTGAATTCAATTCCTGGATATCCTTGTTAACTTTTTGTCTCGTTAATCTGTCTAATGTTGACAGTGGAGTGTTAAAGTCTCCCATTATTATTGTGTGGGGGTCTAAGTCTCTTTGTAGGTGTCCAAGGACTTGCTTTATGAATCTGAGTGCTCCTGTATTGGGTGCATGTATATTTAGGACAGTTAGCTCTTCTTGTTGAATTGATATCTTTACCATTATGTAATGGCCTTCTTTCTTTGTCTCTTTTGATCTTTGTTGGTTTAAAGTCTATTTTATCAGAGACAGGATTGCAACCCCTGCTTTTTTTGTTTTCCATTTGCTTGGCAGATATTCCTCCATCCCTTTATTTTGAGCCTATGTGTGTCTCTGCACGTGAGATGGGTCTCCTGAATACAGCACACTGATGGGTCTTGACTCTTTATCCAATTTGCCAGTCTGTGTCTTTTAATTGGAGTATTTAGTGCATTTACATTTAAGGTTAATATTGTTATGTGTGAATTTGATCCTGTCATTATGATGTTAGCTGGTTATTTTGCTCGATAGTTGATGCAGTTTCTTCCTAGCCTCGATGGTCTTTACAATTTGGCATGTTTTTGCAGTGGCTGGTACTGGTTGTTCCTTTCCATGTTTAGTGCTTCCTTCAGGAGCTCTTGTAAGGCAGGCCTGGTGGTGACAAAATCCCTCAGCATTTGTTTGTCTGTAAAGGATTTTATTTCTCCTTCACTTATGAAGATTAGTTTGGCTGGATATGAAATATTGGGTTGAAAATTCTTTTCTTTAAGAATGTTGAATATTGGCTCCCACTCTCTTCTGACTTGTAGAGTTACTGCCGAGAGATCCACTGTTAGTCTGTTGGGCTTCCCTTTGTGGGTAGCCCGACCTTTCTCTCTGGCTGCCCTTAACATTTTTTTCATTCATTTCAACTTTGGTGAATCTGACAATTATGTGTCTTGGAGTTGCTCTTCTCAGGGAGTATCTTTGTGGCATTCTCTGTATTTCCTGAATTTGAATGTTGGCCTGCCTCGCTAGGTTAGGGAAGTTCTCCTGGATAATATCCTGAAGAGTGTTTTCCAACTTGGTTCTGTTCTCCCTGTCACTTTCAGGTACACCAGTCAGACGTAGATTTGGTCTTTTCACATAGTCCCATAATTCTTGGAGGCTTTGTTCATTTCTTTTTATTCTTTTTTCTCTAAACTTCTCTTCTCACTTCATTTCATTCATTTGATCTTCAATCACTGATGTCCTTTCTTCCAGTTGATCAAATCAGCTACTGAAGTTTGTGCATTCGTCACATAGTTCTCGTGCCATGGTTTTCAGCTCCATCAGGTCATTTAAGGACTTCTCTACACTGTGTATTGTAGTTAGCCATTCTTCTAATCTTTTTTCAAGGTTTTTAGCTTCTTTGTGATGGGTTAGAACATGCTCCTTTAGCTCGGAGAAGTTTATTATTGCCGATCGTCTGAAGCCTTCTCTCACCTTGTCAAAGTCATTCTCTGTCCAACTTTGTTCTGTTGCTGGCGAGGAGCTGCATTCCTTTGGAGGAGAAGAGGCACTCTGATTTTTAGAATTTTCAGCTTTTCTGCTCTGGTTTCTCCCCATCTTTGTGGTTTTATCTACCTTTTGTCTTTGATGATGGTGATGTACAGATGGGGTTTTGGTGTGGATGTCCTTTCTGTTTGCTAGTTTTCCTTCTAACAGTCAGGATCCTCAACTGCAGGTCTGTTGGAGTTTGCTGGAGGTCCACTCCAGACCCTGTTTGCCTGGGTATCACCAGTGGAGGCTGCAGAACAGCAAATATTGCAGAACAGCAGATGTTGCTGCCTGATCCTTCCTCTGGAAGCTTCATCTCAGAGGGGCACCCGGCTGTATGAGGTGTCAGTCGCCCCCTACTGGGAGGTGTCTCCCAGTTAGGCTACTTGGGGGTCAGGGGCCCACTTGAGGAGGCAGTCTGTCCATTCTCAGATCTCAAACTCTGTACTGGGAGAACCACTACTCTCTTCAAAGCTGTCAGACAGGGATGTTTAAGTCTGCAGAAGTTTCTGCTGCCTTTTGTTCAGCTATGCCCTGCTCACAGAGGGGGAGTCTACAGAGGCAGGCAGGCCTCCTTGAGCTGTTGTGGGCTCCACCCAGTTCGAGCTTCCAGGCCACTTTGTTTACCTACTCAAGCCTCAGCAATGGTGGATGCCCCTCCCCCAGCCTTGGTGCCACCTTGCAGTTTGATCTCAGACTGCTGTGCTAGCAGTGAGCGAGGCTCCGTGGGTGTAGGACCCTCCGAGCCAGGCACAGGATATAATCTCATGGTGTGCCATTTGCTAAGGCTGTTGGAAAAGCGCAGTATTAGGGTGGGAGTGTTCTGATTTTCCAGGTACCGTTGGTCACGGCTTCCCTTTGATAGGAAAGGGAATTCTGGGACCCCTTGCACTTCCTGGGTGTGGCGATGCCCCACTCTGCCCCATGTGCTGCACCCACTATCTGACAAGCCCCAGTGAGATGAACCCGGTACCTCAGTTGGAAATGCAGAAAACACCCATCTTCTGTGTTGCTCATGCTGGGAGCTGCAAACTGAAGCTGTTCCCATTTAGCCATCTTGGAATCTCCCCACCGGGAGTGCTCATCTTTATAGAGACATGTCACAGTCAGACTTCAGAGACTTCTCTCTGATTGGAGGTTGTTTTACCTATGTCACAATCACCTAGCAATAGCACTGATTTGTTGTTAAGGGCAAATCTTGTTCTTGACCAACTTAAAGCTTTCCTAAGAAGGAGGATTGAGGCTGATTTCAGGGCAGAAAAGAGGAGTGCTCATTCTTTCAACTTTGTTTCTTAGCAATTTGCAAGCATAATATACAATATCCTCAGAATTGCAAAATCCCATCAAACTGGGAGGGTTAGTGAAAGGGAAGGAAAGTTGCCATAGGCCTTTTCTCAGGGCCACTGTGTTCATAAAAGCATTCATAAATTCATTTTTTGAGCAAATGAATAATTAAATAAGCCACTAAAGTCTCAAAATGATTATTTTATAAAAAAAAGTATGGCTAATCTGGTTTAAGAATTGTGACCATTAGTTTAAAAATGCTTAAGTTATTGTCTAGACTCACACTCCTCAGGAGTGAGTATGTACAACCGAAGAATAAAACAAAAACTCCCCTATTTTTTGTTAAAATTGTGACATGTGGACTGTATTTTTTAACCTTTTATAGTCACATATCATTCTTGCAAATTTCACAGATTTCATTGCATGGCCTGCCTTTACTTGATATTGTAGTTCTTTTTTTTTTTGTTTTGTTTTGTTTTTTTGCAGAGACAAGTGAACATTTATTTTTATGCCTTTCTTCCTATGCGTATTTCAAGTCTTTTTCAAAACAAAGCCCCAGGACTCTCCAGATTCAATTATGTCCTTGGACTTGGTCGACTGCTGCAGGAGTTTTAGGGAGCCTTGTACAAATGCTAGAGTGACTCATTTACCAACATTAAACCCTAGGATAGATGCAACAAAGCAGGACTCCTTCCACCATGGAATGTGCTGATTTCAGATGACGCAGCACCCAATGTAGAAAATGCTAGAATTTTTCCTTGGAACTGGACTGTGATGAGTGAGAGGTCCTTGCCATGAACATAAGCTACTGTCTTTTCTTTTCTTTTTTTGAGATGGAGTTTCGCTGGTTGCCCAGGCTGGAGTGCAATGGTGTGATCTCGGCTCACTGCAACTTCTGCCTCCTAGGTTCAAGTGATTCTCCAGCCTCAGCCTCAGCCTCCTGAGTAGCTGGGATTACAGGCACATGCCACCATGCCCAGCTAATTTTTGTATTTTTAGTAGAGACGGCATTTCTCCATGTTGGTCAGGCTGGTCTTGAACTCCCAACCTCAGGTGATCCACCTGCCTCAGCCTTCCAAAGTGTTGGGATTACAAACATGAGCCACCACGCCCGGCCAGCTAATGTCTTTTCTTTGACCCTTCCTTTCCAGTTTTTGAAGATAAAGCAGGAAATAATCTTCTCCGAAGATACTTGATAAAAATTCCCAAAACAACAAAACACATGCTTCCTCTTCATTGATAAAAATTTACCACAGTTTGGCACCTGGGTCTGGTTCAGCTGGCAGATGAGCTGATTGATGCATTCACCGCGATAGCCAGGTGTGCCCATCTCCTTGAGGAAGCCCGCTCTATTTTTGGTAGCATGACGGGCCACTGAGAGGTGGAAAGGGTGCAAGAACCACGAGATCTCCTGGAAATGCTTCCCTGGAAAGGCAATTTCATGAACGAGGTCTTCCAAGCAAATGACGTCAAACTTCCCCAGGCGCTCCTGAATCACTGTGTTGTCTGTCAGAGGAATGGTCTTATTCTTGACCTTGGCTTGTCCATGTTTCAAAATGAGTTCTCGAACAGACTTCAGATTTGGAAATCCCCAGGTCACATAAGGTTCCACTATACGCAGCATTTTTAGATTCTGGGGGGTGACTTTTACAAAGACACCACTAAAAATTTTCTTCAGGCAAAGTCTTGCAATGGTTCTCTGCACCAGTAAACTCATGCCATCAATCCTTTCGATGCATACAACAAAGGCCAAGGAATGTTTATATGGCAATTCCAAGGCATGAGGTTTCACTTCTAGTCATCTGAGACATAGCTTGTCACGATTCTGCCACCAGGAATCATGTAGGAATGATTCCAGTCGCTTAAACCTGAGCCCTTTTCCTTTCTTCTGCTCCTTCTTTGCCAAAAGTGCCTGCTTTGCCTGGGTGGCTTTGAGGGCTTGATAGGCCTCCCTGTTTTTCAGATTTTCTGGAACCAAAGGGATTTTCCTTTGCTCTTGCTCCGCCATCTTTCTAATGGTGCAGCTACTGATCATCTACTTGATATTGTAGTTCTGTCATTAACCAAAAGATGTTTGTAGGGTCACTCTTGAACATGTGCTTTTAAAACATATTTCATTTGCTCTCTTAATCAAATTTATCCTTAAGTAAAAGAAAAAGACATACAAGTAACTATAAAAATAATAGGCTTGGGGCCGGACTTTGGGAGGCCGAGGCGGACGGATCACGAGGTCAGGAGATCGAGACCATGGTGAAACCCCGTCTCTACTAAAAATACAAAAAATTAGCCGGGCATGGTGGCGGGCACCTGTAGTCCCAGCTACTCGGAGAGGCTAAGGCAAGAGAATGGTGTGAACCCGGGAGGCGAAGCTTGCAGTGAGCCGAGATCGCACCACTGCACTCCAGCCTGGGCGACAGAGCGAGACTCCGTCTCAAAAAAAAAAAAAAAAAAAATAGGCTTGGTACCATGGTTCACACCTGTAATCTGAGCACCTCGAGAGGCTAAGGGGGGTGGATTGCTTGAGCCCAGGATTTCAAGGCCAGCCTGGGCACCATAGCAAAACCACATCTCTACAAAATATATGAAAATTAGTGGAAAGTGGTGGTGCACACCTGTAGTCCCAGCTACTTGAAAGGCTGAGAGGGGAGCATCACCTGAGCCTGGGAAGTCAAGGCTGTGGTGAGCTATGATTGTGCCACTGCACTCCAGTCTGGGTGATACAGTGAGACCTTGTTTCAGAAAAAAACCAAAAAACAGTGTATGAGCATTTCAGTTATTCACAATTGCTACAACTCTTAATGCTGTCACTAAATGTCCTTCACTAGGAGCTTCTTCACAGACGAGGTAGACTGTTTTATGTGTAATTTCTGGAATGTTACCTGTAATTTCTCCCCTTTCTCTCCCACTCAAGAAAGTAAATCTGAAATGAGGTAAGAATAATGTTACTATAGGGATACTTTGAACAAGCTCTGAATTCTAAAGACAACAGATGTTGTCTGTAAATAGCCATACCATATTGTAAGTAACACACCTCAGACTGTGTTCATTACACTAAGAGGGAGGCTGCTGCTTCCAGGGATGCTTGGGAGTGATGGATCTTTAGTCAGCTCTTGCTAATTTTGCTTTCAAATTTCTCTATATATAATTACTTAGTTAGCTTAATTATAGCATAGCTTTATTTGCTACCATTTAGAAGTAACTATCAGGTGGAGAACGTTGATTCCCTCTTCTTCAACATATCCATGTTAAACAGCTTCCACAAGCCTAATGATCCTGGTCTCTCTTCCTGCATCACTTACTCCTCCCTGGAACAAATGACTTACTGATGGGGAGGTGAAGACCGGACAGCCACACGGGTCTCAGCCCCTTCAGGATTCTCCCCGGGATATGACTGTGGGGAGCTCTGTCACTGGGAAAGGGTCACTATTTGCCAGCTGCTCGTGACTGAGTAGGTCCTTCTGCTTAATGATTTGGTGCTATATTAGAAGCTTATTGTTGCTCCACACCTAAAGACTGTTCTCCAAATAGCTTGCCAGTAATAAAGCTGATGTTTTCATCTCCATCTTTCTGGCTCCTTTGACTCTCTCAATTGGTTCTGTGCTTGAGTGAGGAGAAGGAAGGATGCAAAATATTACAGTAGCTAAAAGAAAGCGTTTTTAAAGCCCAAACAATAAGCTGTATGCTAAGAACTGAATGACCAGAAAGTCCAGAAAATGAGGAATACTGGTTCTATAAAAGTCATGGCTAACTTAGGGTTAACTCAAATTTCCTTCTAAAATTCAATCAATTATTCTAAAATATGTATGAATTCACCACTGATAGGCTGTTTTTTTTTTCATTTTTTTTTTCCTTCTCACTTCCTCCTCCTCCAGACAGACTGGGACAAAGGATAAACACCTTTTTGCATAATGGCCTGCAGGAGATGCCCACAGTATGATTATTCCAGGCAGTGCAGCGAGTCTGTTTACTTTGCATCTATCACACCCTGAAAATGGACAGTGTAAGAACCTCTGTCTTTTCTCCCCTTCCCCTCTGCCTCTATCCCAAGATCCTAGCTTTAGAATGAAGCCTCGTGTCCTTCAGCAGGAGACACAATAGATCGAAAGGACTGATGACTAGTATACCAGAGGTCCTGGGCCTCCAAGCTATTCAAAAGGCAGGCTGGAGTCCAAAGTCAAGAACTGCTTCGTGCACTTTTCCAGGCTCTTGTTTTGTGCTCCATCATATTATGTCTATATAGGACATGGACTGTATTGTATCCTCCTTTCCGTGATTGAGTAGGTAAAGGATTGGAGTTATAGTGGCTTATTCTTTCATTGATGACTCAGGATCTTGTAATGATTCAAGGTCATCAACAAGACTACCCATGATTATCTCACAATAATATAACTGTGGCAGAGGTGACATTAACTCAAAGCAGAAGCATGCACTGACAGGTATGAGTGTACTCTAGGAACATTTTTATAGCCACAGTATTCGTTTTCTATTGCTTTAACAAATCACCACAAATATAGCAGCTTGAAACAACACAGATCTACTGTCTTACAATTCTGGCCTCTCACTGGGCTAAAATCAAGATGTGGTCAGGGTTGCTTTCCTTTCTGGAGGCTCCAGGGGAGAGTCTGCTTTCTTGCCTTTTCCAGCTTCTAGAGGCCACTTGTGTTCTTTAGCTTTTCCTCCATCTTCCAAGCCAGCAGTGGCAGGTGGAGTCTTTCACACACTGCATCATCCTGACCCTGACTCTCCTGCCTCCCTCTTTTACTTAGAAGGACACTTGTGATTACATTGGGCCCACCCTGATAATCCAGGATAATCTCCCTATCTTAAGGTCTTTAGTTTAATCACATCTGCAAAGTCCCTTTTGCCATGCAATGGAACATATTCATAGGTTCCAGGGTTTGAGACATGGATGTCTTTGAGGGGGGGGATTTATTTTGCCCACCATGGCCACCATCAACAGAATGGGATTGTCATAGCAGATCTGGGTCACTGATGGTAAAGTAGTCAGAGATGAAAAATACTGTCCTTAGTAGGTGACCAGAAATATATTTTAAAAAATACTTTCTATATATATGGGTTTCTTGTCACTTGCTTATTTTTCTTCTAAAAAATAGAGTTGTTTTGGATTTTTACTTTCTGTGCTGTGTCTCTACATTATAGTTCCAAAAATATGTTTAGTAAAACATTTTACCTTTGGAAGGTAGGAGGATGATAGTAGAGGCGAGGTATTTCTTCTTCTTCTTCTTCTTCTTCTTCTTCTTCTTCTTCTTCTTCTTCTTCTTCTTCTTCTTCTTCTTCTTCTTCTTCTTCTTTTCTTCTTCTTCTTCTTCTTCTTCCTCTTCCTCTTCCTCTTCCTCTTCCTCTTCCTCTTCCTCTTCCTCTTCTTCTTCTTCTTCTTCTTCTTCTTCTTCTTCTTCTTCTTCTTCTTCTTCTTCTTCTTCTTTCTTTCTTCTCTTCTTTTTTTTTTATTTGAGATGGAGTCTTGCTCTGTCGCCCAGGCTGGAGTGCAGTGGTGCAATCTTGGCTCACTGCAACCTCTGCCTCCCAGGTTCAAGCAATTCTCCTGCCTCAGCCTCCCGAGTAGCTGGGATTACAGGCATCTGCCACCATGCCCGGCTAATTTTTGTGTTTTTAGTAGAGACGGGGTTTCACCATGTTGGCCAGGCTGGTCTTGAACTCCTGACCTCAAGTGATCCACCTGCCTCAGCTGCCGAAAGTGCTGGGATTACAGGCAAGATATTTCTTCTTTTCTTTCTTACTTCTCTCCTTCTCACATTCCCTTCTTCATCTCTTCTCTCCTGCTTGCTCTTTTTCACAAGTATTTATCTGATGTCAACCATGTGCCAGGCACTGCATGAGTTACACTGTGCAGATACAGAGATGAAGAGGATATAATTCCCACTCTTAAAGAACTCACAATTTATTGAGGTAGGCAGACATGGAAATAACTGATTATTATAAACAGAGAGATAAAGTCTATGCCAGGCATCCATAGGGTGTAAGCGAGGAGAGAGCGAGAGACGGCGGTTCCTAGATCACTTAGCCCGTCAGGGCAGTCCTCTAAGAGGGGGAGTTACTGTTTTACTTGCATTTTGAAGGACACAGGTGTTATTCGGGCAGATAAGTTTGGTGGTGGGGAGAGGGTGTGTGGGGCATGCAAATAAAGTACTTTCAGGAAACATTTTCCTTTGTGCATACGGATGGGAGACCCACAGTCTGGAAGACGCAATGTGGGGCCTGAGATTGACTGTCCCATCTTGTCTGGCAGTACTCTGGGAGGATGTGGAATCTCCAGAGAGGGGCGCAGGAAGCATGTTTGCCAGGAGATAATCTAGGTTCCAGTTAAGGCAGTGGTTCTTTAGACTGAGTACACCCTGGAAACACCTAGGGATGTTAAACAAACAAAACCAAAACAACAGAACATCCATGCCAGGGCTAGACCCAGGCTAACTAAATCAGATTCTGCAGGGGCCAGGAGAATCACTGAGCTAAGACAGAGAAAAATATTTGAAGGTGCTGGGGAGCTTTTTAATTTTTTTCTCAAACACAGAGAAAACGGTTAAGAGGGAGGGAAAAGAAGAAGGATAGGAGGTGAGCAGATGGGAGGGCGGATGAGTGGAAGAATGGCGTTAGAAGGCGACACATGTTCTCTGATCACGACACTCCCAGCACTGAGACATGAAGAGAAGTAGACTTTGATGTAAACTTGTTTCCATGCATTATAGATTGAAACAATTTGAAAAGTTCCTTCAGCGTTTGACAAGAAAGAGATCTAGAAGAACTGAGAAGGGCTGAGGAGGGAGGAGCCAGGCTGGTGTCCTCTTTGCTGGGGAGACCAGTTTAGCTTTTGCCTGTCTTATATTTCTATGTTTGGAAATAAAACAACAAACAATGTTCCAAGCTCCCCTTTCCTGACTTGTTGACAATTTTCTGGCCTAGGTAATTGCTCTTTGACTTCCCCGTCTTTCACTGCATTCCTAAGGCTGATGTTCCTGACCTCACCAGTGCAGAGCTCTCCCACACCCAAGTCACTCGTGTCCTGCTTTGGCTAATCTGAAAGCTGGGTCATTGTTCTCAGGTGACGAGAGAGAGAGAGAGAGAGAAATAACAGTAGCTTTGTGCAGAATAAGAATGTCATAATAAAAGAATTAGCCTTGAGAGTAGGTTGAAGGTTGTCAAATCCTGGATGAGGTTCCTGAGAAGTCTGATGTTCCTTAGTAGAAAACAGAAAATGTACTAGGACAACAGAGAGAAGAAAAATTCTAATTTTGTTTTGAGTTCTCATTCACTTATTGTAGTAAAACATAATGAACTAAAAAGCAATTAAAGCCCCCTGAATCAATACTTTTATCACTGTACGTGGATTTTTCTCTTACTATGGTAAGAATGTCCTTGTTCAGCACACGGAATTGGCATTGAAGTTGCCCAAGATTACATGCCTGCCAAGTTATGGAGCCAGGAGGTAAACGAGGCATGTCAGACATCTAAGCTGGGGCTCTTAATCACTATACTACACTCCTTCCTATTCGTTGGCCCAAAAGGGAGGATGTTCTAAGAAGGAAGAAAAGAATAAATAAAAACAGTGAGGCATGAAATCACAAGCTACATTCAAGAACAAGGGGAAAATTATTTTGCTAAGAGTAGAGGGATTCATGTGAGAGAGATGGTTCCAAAGGTATGGTGGGCTTGGGCTGGGCGCAGTGGCTTACGCTTGTAATCCCAGCACTTTGGGAGGCCAAGGCGGGTGGATCACGAGGTGAGGGGATAGAGATCATCCTGACTAACATGGTGAAACCCTGTCTCTACTAAAAAAAAAAAAAAAATTAACCAGACATGGTGGCGCTCGCCTGTAGTCCCAGTTACTAAGGAGGCTGAGGTGGAAGAATGGCATGAACCTCGGGAGGCGGAGCTTGCAGTGAGCTGAGATCACACCACTGCACTCCAGCCTGAGCGACACAGTGAGACACATTCTCAAAAAAAAAAAAAAAAAAAGTATGGTGGGCTCAGTTTATATTGTCTTAATTGTAGTCTAAGGTATTACAATTATTCTATAGGTATTTGAGAATCACCAAGAATTGGAAGCATGAATGTAATTGGCTTAAAGTGATGTTTTGAGAGGATCGATTTGGAGCCAGGTGCAGGAGGGAATAGAATAAATGAGGTTAGAGAGTCTAGCAATGCCAATGCTCAGTGGCCTGGGAGGGGCAAAATAGAGGCCTGGACTGGAGATAATGGGAATGAAAAGGAGGAATCATCTCTGAAAGAACTGGTGAGGTGTGATGACTGATTTACTACTTGAGACCCAAAAGAAAGAAGCGTCTAATAAAATGGTAACATGTACTGAGCACCGATGATGTGTCTAGGCACTGTTCTACATACTTTCCAGGTATCAGTCGGGTCTCACAACAACCCTATGATACAGGTACTATCATTAGCATCTCCTGTTCCCAGGTGAGGAAACTAAGCGGGCCTCAGATCACATGGCTAGTGGCAGAGCCATGATTCAGAGGCAAGCACCTTGGTTGCAGGCCCCATGCTCCTTATTCTCAAGACACCCTGCTTCTCCCCGGGGCCTTAGGTGTGTGGTGCTCTGCCTGCACGTAACCATTGTGTCTCGTTCATCTCCATAGGCGTCCAGGCAAGCAGGGAGCACTTGCGCCTCACAGCTGTAAATGTGGCTGTCGCCAACAAATAAGTGTCAGAATCATGACATGAACCCAGATCTTCTAACTCTGTCTCCAGTGCCCTGGCCAAACCTTCATGCTTGAGACTACAAGGGAAAAAGAAAAAAAAGAAAGATCCATGAACCAAAATAGTACACTAGGGGCAATGGAGAAGATATGATTTTAGGATTTAGGATGAAAAATCTGATTTTAAGCAACTTCAAGAGTATGCTTTTCTCATTTTACGTTCAGTAGAATTCCTGAGGCTGTGGTCTATATAAAGGGGGAATCATTTATTTTCTCAGCAAAAGAGAAGATTCTGACAGCCATCATATAGGTTTACATTCTGGATGAGTAGTAGGAAAGCCACACCTTTACCTAGGGTTGATTGTAAATTGATTCTAAATTGGGAAGAAAGGATTTAAGGAAGGGAGCATACACTCAGAGAATCCTAATACGGTTTTAAAAGCATGTATATCTTCTTCAGTTGTCCTGCAATGCCCTTTTAAGCTGGTGTACACATAAAGAAACCAGAAAGACAAATATATTACACATCATAAAATTAGAAGCTAATAAGCATAATAAGAAAATTATGTCCATTGCAAAATAGCCAACTAGAAACCAGGGGCTGCCAAGTGTTTTCTTTAAGTGGACAGGAATGTTTTCCAGTCTAAGTGATATAATAAAGTCCTGCCTTGGTTATACTCAAATAACAAAATCCAGTTATTGAATTTGGTAAAATCTAAAGACCTAGATCCACTGTCTCTCCAGGGCCTGATGAAAGAAAAGAATTCTCTAAGGAGCTCAGTCTGAAGACATTCATGCCAAGGCTAATTCCCAATGTTCTTGTTGCTGAGTTTTATTTTAAATAAGTTTTATTTCAATGTAGTACAGTCTTTCTCTTGGTTTCCCAGTCTCTCTAGTCTCTCTGGGCAAGGCTATGCTGCTAGAGACCTCTTAGAAGAATGCTGGACTGAATGAGGCAATTCATTTCAGAGTGTGCTGGAGGTTGCCATCTGGGGACATAATCTCTCTGGTCTATTGTTTCCCGAAATCATCATTTATGATTAACATCTGCAGAGTTCTTTCTACCTTCCAAAATGTCAAGAGATGATCAACTGAAAGAATAATACTATACCCTGGAGTAGGCCTTGTCAGTTTCCCTGATGAGGCCCCATCTCCTCTCTCTTGTATAAAAATGTATTGTTTTTTCACAAGAAAGGGTTTAGGGGACATCTGCTTACATGGATCTGTCTAGGATCCACAGAATATTGTAACCAAGAGTCTTGGGCCAATAGAACACCTTAGACGTGCTTATTTTTTTACAGCTATACAGATAAGGCAAATTGTGATATAATTGAGGACTCTAAAATAACACTGTGGTTCTTCTCTGAATGGTGCTTCCAACAGAGCTGGTTAAAGAAATCTCTTGCCTTCTGGGCATCTTATCTTCACTATTGAGAATCTCATCACCTTGAAAAAGTCAAGGCCATACAACACAAAGAATTTTTAAAACCCAGTTTCCTTCCATTTCCTTAATAATCCTTTGATATGAGCAGGCTAGCCCTACTGCTTTACAGGTGAAATTCAGAGAAATTAAGCTACTTACTTCAAAGATGCATACCCCAGAAATGTGTTAAACTGAGCCTAGAACTAGGCTTTTTTTGTTTGTTTGTTTGTTTTTTGTTCTTTGTTTTTGAGACGGAGTTTCTCTCTTGTTGCCCAGGCTGGAGTGCAACGTTGCGATCTCGGCTCACTGCAACCTCTGCCTCCTGGGTTCAAGTGATTCTTCTGCCTCAGCCTCCTGAGTAGCTGGGATTACAGGCATG
This sequence comes from Hylobates moloch, assembly GCF_009828535.3. Classification (NCBI taxonomy): domain Eukaryota; kingdom Metazoa; phylum Chordata; class Mammalia; order Primates; family Hylobatidae; genus Hylobates; species Hylobates moloch. The sequence continues at coordinate 20,624,767 of NW_026652298.1, read as the reverse complement.
GGCCACCACTCTTGGCTCATGCTTGTAATCCTAGCACTTTGGGAAGCCGAGGCGGGGCGGGGGATCACCTGAGGTCAGGAGTTCGAGATCAACCTGACCAACATGGAGAAACCTTGTCTCTACAAAAAATACAAAATTAGCAGATCTAGGTTTCTTTACACTGCATTATGCTGCTGGAATCAAAGCACATACCTAACTCTGCAGCCTTAGTGCAGTTGGTGGTTTTCAGGGGACTTAGTAGTATTTGTCAGAGAGTCTCTTTGAGGTTCTGCAGGTCCTTCATTCATGTAAGAATCTTTGATGTGCACCCCAGTACTTAGGGAAATACTGACTTACATGTCTCAGAGACTCATGAACTATTTCCTTTCCAAAATGCTCTTCTTCTCCTACCTGTCACCTCATGATTTGTTCTACCATCTTGCCATCCAAATCAACTACAATTTCAACAAAAAGAGAAAAAACTATTATAAAAAGCACTGTGGAAGTAGTCAAAATTGGCCTATTTTTCTGCGTGGGCCTTTCCTCTGCCTCCTAACCTCCACTACAGATCATACTCTTAACAACCTAAATCACTCACTTAACACTTGCATTTCTCTACCTTTTCTCTCTTCACTTAAGTAGGATTTTCATGCACTGAGAGGTAAAAACAGATATGGAGAGGAGCTCAAATTCTGGATCTGCCACTGATGTTTAAGCTGCATGTCTTTGTGCATACCCATTCTCTATCAGTGGTTTCTCCATTTTTAGGAAATTCTCTAATGGAAGACAGGGCCTAAAATTCCTAGAATGATAGGAAATGGGAGCTCCTGAGGGTCTTAGTCATCATTATATTCCTAGCGCTAGCACAATTACTTAAACCTACTGGTGTTCAAAAAGTAATTCTGAATGAATGAATAGGGCCCTCCCAGAGCAGTTGGCAGGCCACATCTCAATCTTTCACATTGCAGGGAACTGCAGGGAACAAATATTTGTGAATGCTGTTGTGTGGGTGCTTTATATGTGTAATCTCATTTAATCCTCATAATAGCTCTATGAAGTAGGTTTTATGAGCGCTATGCTCCAGTGAGGGAAGCAAGGATAACAGATAGAGGTGAAGGAATGTGCTCAAGATCATAAGTCAGTGATAGGACTGGAATTGGAAGTTCATTCTGCCCACCTTTGGAGCCTGTGCTTTTTGATACACTGAGCTACTCCTGAAGGACATAGGTATTGTCTCTAGAAGTCACCTTATTTTATTTCACTCTCCTCCACCCCTTCAGAAGGAACATTGAATACCACTATATTCAAATATTTAAACGTTTTCTCTGGGGCTCAGTTCAAAGTTTTCTTTTTTCTGCTTGGCTGTTTGTCTACTTTCTCACCTATGATGTAAGTATTTCACAAAATGCTGCTGAAGTTAAAACCCAATATAACACTATCAGGAGCAAATTTAGAGAAAAGATGTCACATGACTTAAGAGAGCTATATTTAGCAATGTTTATAATACTGGAAAAATATTTTTGTGGAATAGCTCTTACTACAGAAGTTTTTAAAATACTTAATCAAGAGTTGAGGTTATTACTGATTCTCTAGCATGCAACATTCTTCACCTTTTGTGATTGTTAGTCCCCTCTATGATGAAGTGACTCCATGGCTAAGCTGGGTCTGCTGTGCATCCAGACCCTCAGACACCCTCAGGTGTTAGATCTGCCACAGGAAGCAATGAGATGTGAGATGTGTCGGCTTTATGTCTGAAGATGCCTTGTGCCATGACAAAATTTAACTGGTCCAATGTTACTTAGCCATGCATACTTTAGAGTAGTCAATAAAGATTCCAAATGGGTTCAGAAACCCAGGAACAGGAACGAGCAACCTAAAGCTCTGGAGGTATTTTCATGACAAAATGTTAGAAGCTAAATGTTACGACATTTACCTAATTTTGCTTCATATTATGCATGTTTGTCTTCTCTACTAGACTGTAAGTGACTTGATAAAAAGAATGTTTTTGTATTCTTCCACTGCTCTTATCACAGTGCCTTTTAAAGAATATTTTTTCAATAAACATGTATTTTTCCTATTTATTTTCCTATTTCTTATATTACACCTTGCTAAATGCTTCATTGTTTCATTTTGGCCCTCATCAGCAACGTGAGGAAGGTATTTTTTCCCTTAAATTAGTGGTTTTGTGGTTATCCCTATTAGTATATTTACCTTTTCCTATTTTTTACATTCCTATTTCTTTTATTTCTATTTCCTATTTCTTATGGAAAATGGGATAACTCTTTTATCTTTCCTAAGTAGCCAACATAAACTCATATTTTTCTGAAATAGTTGATTTCTATAGAATCCACTAGCCTGTTAAAACCAAGGTAATTCTTCTACTTAGAGTAATAAGATAAGGTTCTGGAAGGAAAAGATATTATGTGGATCTCAATTTTCTTAGCTATGATGTAAATAAAAAATAAATATAGACTCATAATGCCCTGAATTAATAGAAAAATAATTTCCTGGAGACCAGGAGAAAGTGTTCCTTAGGGGAGATGACCATCATCTTGGAGCAGCTCCTGCTGGTGTAAGTGATAGCCGCGGTCTGCAGACACAGTAACTTTTGGTAATGCGATCACATCAATTTTTTTTAACTGAGCAAAAATCACTGAAGTTGTAGTAATTCATGTAAACAAAGAGGAACAAATTATTGAGTGCCTACTATGTGCTAAGCACCCTGCTAAATGCTTCATTGTTTCATTTTGGCCTCTCAGCAGCAATGTGAGAAAGATATTATTTTCCTCAAATTAGTGGTTTCATGGTTATCCCTATAATTATGTTCACTCACTTGTATTCTGATATACTTCCTCGAATAAGAAAAAAATAGGGCAGGGCTCCAGGTTTTCCACAGGAAGTTGCCCAGAAGTTCAGACACTCACATGGGATTGTGCTGGCCATGGCAATGCCATCTATGTATATCTTGGTGGAAAGAAAAAAAGGTTGAGAATGGCTGGACTGTAACTTGAAATGTAACCCTGGGCAGAATATCCTATCACTGGGGAAATAGTAGGTGGCTCATTCATACATATTTTTATTTTTAAAGTTGTATGATTAATTTAAGGTATAAGTGAACAGCGCATCCTCAAGTTATAATTTCTCACATGTTATGACTTAGGACAAGTATAAACAAAAACCCAGGGTGATTTACTTACAGACAATGTAGAGGTGAATATTAAGTAATTAATGGTGATATGAATGGATGATACACAGATATGACAAAATCTTGGAGATGACATGTGATTGACTGGCATTTGGAAAACCCAGGTGCTGCCTGGTCTGAGGTCTGGAGCTCTGTGTCAATCTTTATTGAGTAGCACTCACTCACCTTCTAGGACCCAAAGAATCTTCTCTGGGGTGACTTTAGGCACTCCAGATTGGAGTGTTCAAGAGTGGAATAAAGTTGAATCTGAGTCAGACAATCAGTACCCTAGTATGTCAGTTCTCCCTTCTAAATATTGGCAGAGAACAAATTTATTTTATAAATTTGTATATATATATATCTATAGAGAGAGATGGGGGGAAGGAAAAGAGAGATTTATTATAGGAATTGGCTCATGCTGTTTTGGAGGCTGGGAAGTTCCTGAGCTGGTGTCTGCAAGCTGGAGAACCAGGAGAGCTGGTGGTGTAACTTAGTACAGATCCAAAGGCCTGAGAACTAGGGGAGCAGATGGTATAACTCCCAGTGGGAGTCCAAGGGTCTGAGAATTGGGGGCAGGGGATGAAGAGGGGAAAGTGGGTGGGGAGGGAGCTGCTAGTGTAAGTCCTGAGGTCTGAAGACCCTAGAACCAGGAGCTTTGATGTCCAAGGACAGGAGAAGATGGATGTTCAGCTCAAACAGAGGGAGTGAATTCACCCTTCCTCCTCCTTTTTGTTCAATTTGGGCCCTCAACAGATTGAATGGTGCCCACCTGCATTGGTGAGGGTGGATCTTCTTTATTCAGCCCATAGATTCAAACATTAATCTCTTTTGGAAACACCCTCACAGACACACCCAGAACTAATGTCTCACCAGTCATCTGGGCATCCCTTAGCCCAGTCAAACTGACACATAAAAACCGTCACATGGGTGAAACTCAAGGACTCTTATCAACCGGCTTTCTGTGGAAGAGACAGAAAACAATCTGTTTTTCTTTGACATTGGTGAGGCTTCCATGACCCTTATTTTATTTTATTGCAGTGGTTTTCTTCACTTCTCAGAATGGAAAATAGTCCAGGGACAGTTTATCAAGTACTATCTATGTGCCAGACAGTGCTGACTTGCGAAATGACAGAATCATGCGCCTGAAAAGCTAAGTAAAACATTTTTAAGGAGATCTAGGGACACTGATCAGGGAGATGCAATAGATTTAAGATGCTGATTCAGGACAGGTAAGCCCAGTAAATAACAAAGACTTCTAAGAAAATCTCTGTGTATTATACTGTGGTGAAGAGGGAATTGGATTGGAGAAAATTCAACACAGAATCATAGTTGCGTATGGATGGATGCATTTGTGAAAGCTTAGGTATCCCAGGTATCCAGGTTTGCCTTTAAGCCACTACTAAAAGACAGTAGTTACTCTTATTTCTTAATATCTTCAGAGATGGGATTTCCACATTTTCCCCACAATGCTTATACCCAGGCTATTTTCTAATGTCTATCCTAAATCCCTCCTGTTGAAAGTTAAGCCTATCCTTTCTTGGGGAATGGCTGTCTCATGTTTCTTTCAATATCATGAATGATTGAAAAGAACTTCTTATGAATCTGCCCTCCCTGTCCATCTATATTCCATTCCAAATTCTACTGTTCTCAGCACCTCTGGCCCTGAATGCTATCGTCCTGTTTTTTCCTTCTGGTATTTTTTTCTACCCCCAGATAATTGCACCATTACTTTTAGTGTTTCCTTCAAACTATATAAACATAAATTTCTTTTGGCTTATCATGCCTTCTCCCATATTTCAAGTTTCTAAGGTTTCACATTCTCCCTTTTTGCAATTTGTATTCTTCTTCAAATTTCTCTTCTCTTATAAACTCTAAATTTTAATTTTATTTAAGGTCCACATCTTTTTATCTTTTAGCTGGATTTAAATTCCTTCTTAGAATCAGTATTGCCTCTTTCATTCCAAGCCTCAGAGTGTATTAAGGCATTTTCATTTCTCTCTCTTTAGAGATATCTTTGGGCTGAAGCTTGATGAGAGGAGTCTGCTTCATGGAGATCTGTAGAGATGGGCTGAGAAGGAAGTGAAAATGCTTTCATGTGCCCACTGCACTTGGTGCATCACATTAGGGGCAGTTATTGGGAGGTGCATACTTCTTAAGGGGGTCTTAGATTATTTCTTACCTCTGGACCAGAAGAAACATGGACAATGGTCACCTCTCATATGTATGTACCATCGTACATACAAGACAAGGGAGCCCACCGGTTTAAATTGTGCTTTCTGTGTTCTGAGCATTATCGCTACATTATTCAGTGTGTGAGAATTTGAGGGAAAAAATTATACTTCCACTGTTTTGAATGCTTTTCTGGGCTGTAATTTCCAGGACCTGGATCTTTAGGGGTGTATTACTGTTATTGCAAGAAGGGAGGGAGCAGATGGAAAAAAATATACTCAAGGGCTCAGAGGCTATTACTGATGCTGGAGGCAGGTAGTCAGGCAACAGTAAGTAAATACAGTGAAACAGTGGGAAAAAGACATTTACCTTTGGTCTCTTGAGCTGCACGAGTCAGGAGCTAGGGGATGATTAGTCCCAGGGCTTCTGCATGGGGCAGCCTTAACAGGTGGTTCGTAGAATGTTCTAGTCATATAGCAATTGACTCTGAGCAGCTGCATCTTATAGACCTAAAAATAGCCCCAAAATGAGATTTCTGAGACCCCAGAGCTGCATACAGCAGAACTGGTGACAGTAATGACAGCTGGGCATCGGTGATATTGAACAGCTCTTTGCAAGGCTCCTTCCATGCCCATTGTTGGAGAGAACCTTGTAAAAACCCTGTGAGAGACAAGGGCAAATATCACTAAGACTCTGTTGTGCAGATGAAGAAACTGAGGCTGAAGGAGCTTAAATAAATTGTCCAAAGCCACGTATTTAGTTTTAATGTTATCCCACAGTTCCCAGGGCAAAACAGCTTCAGGGTAGAATTGGATCCTAATAACAGTTTCTAAGCAGTATTTCTTTTATTGCTATTCACCAACTTTTGGGAATTCCAGATCTCCTAAAATTCCTTCATAATAATAACATTAATAATGGTAATTGCATTTAAAATTAGCTATTATTGTTTAAGCATTTACCACATGCTCTTTAAACCTCACAAAAATCCTAACACCTCACAGTGTTATTGTTACCCCTACTTAAAAAAAAAAAAAAAAAATATATATATATATATATATATAAAAGGTTCAGAGAAGTTTAGTAATTTCCTGAGATAATACAGCTAGTGAGCAGCTGATCTAAGATCATAACCACAGGATATATGGTTCCAGAGTCACGTATTTGCATTAGGACATATTCAGGGACTCATTTAGGGAGTCCCCAGGGATGTTCCTGTGTGCTAATAAGCACAACCCTCCTGGCAGCAACAGCCTTTCCTCCTCTCCCACGTGTGGCACATTGGGTCTGCTCCGACTCTTGGCCTTGGTGGGTGTGGGTCTGGGTCTCTGTTCATGGTGGCTCTGGCTGCTTCATCTCTCTCCCCACTTCTATTCCCTGTTAAAGTGGCAGTAGTCACTTCAGTGAAGGAGGACCCAGTGTAAACTACTTCTCCAAGAATCACGGCCTGATGCTCTGGTTTCTTAGAGATGTCAGCAGTAAATACCTTTTTACCTTTTTATGTATCTCTTCTTCCTAAGAACTTGGGCACGAACCCAGAGGGGCAGGGCAGAAGGGCATGCTCTTTGATCTGTGAAAAATTGCTCTTCTCTTTCAACTGCTACTTCTCAACTTTACACAAATCATGCTGCCCCTCATCTCTTTCATGCCTAAGCACCCTTTCTTACCTTTCACCTACATAGGGCCCAGGGGGCCATTCAGACGTGAGCAAGGCGGTCTGACCTCTCAGAATTAATATTTCCTTTGGGCTTTTAAACTGGAAGACCCATTATCCCCACTGTTACAATCATTGCTTATTATACATGTCTTAAAACCTCTCCTACTAAGTTGTGGATGTGAGAGTTTTTTTGTTTTTGTTTTTGTTTTTAAGATGGAGTTTCTCTCTTGTTGCCCAGGCTAGAGTGCAAAGCTGTGATCTCAGCTCACTGCCACTGAATGTGAGATTTTTTTGGGGGCAACATATCTTTGCATTTCCATACACAGCAGGGTGCTTGATATGTAGTTTATGATATGAATGAAAATATGAATGAATGCATGTAGGTAAACAACATTAAGTAGTGTAGTTACTGTTGATTTTAGACTATATTTCTATCAGAATATTAAATTAAACCTTGGCTTGTACTCACTGGAAAGAATTTACATTTTTATTAAAAAAGAATGTTAAAATAAACCCGACTCATTTCCGCCACAGGGTATTTGTACTTTCTGTTTCCTTTCACCGAATATTCTTCTCTGAATTTTGCATGGCTTCCTTTCTCATTTCTCTTAAATCCAATGTAACCTTCTTATAGAGGCTGTCCATGATAGCTCCATTTAAAATATTATCTACAGATGTTCTTTACTCCTTTACTCTGATCTATTTTTTCTTAACAGAGCTATTGAATGCTTTCTTATTGTGGGTAAAATAAAGTTCCATGAAGATTGAGATCCTTGTCTTATTTCCTGCTCTATCTCTAGGGCCTTGAATAGTCACTGACACATAAGTAGTGATGGTGGCAGTGGCCCATCTGGAGCAGCTGCTTTGGGAATGCCAACTGCAGTAGGGGAGGCATGGTTGGGGCTGTACACTCCGTGAAGCTGGCAGGGCCTGGGAACAGGCAGAAGCCCTGCCCCCTACTGAGTTGGTGGGATGGGAGCCCTGTGATCTTGAGCAGGGCTGCAGCTGCCCAGCTATGGCTCTAGATCCAGGCATCCCTGCATTCTAGGGAGCCCAGGAAGCCCTCCTTCTCCACAGGCTCAGAAGTGCCCACTCCTGCTCCCTGGCCTCTCCCTGCTCCTGGTGCCCACTCCAATTTCAGAGCAAAGTTGAAGCCAAGCCCAGGCATTGTTGCAACCAGCCCTCACACCTCCTTGGTCCCCTCTGAAACTTTGGGCACCAGTGAGCTCAGGGAGGGAGGCTGGGGGCTGCTGAGGGCAGTTCGGTGACAGCCTGTAGGTGCCCCTTGGTGCAAGCAGTCTGGGCACGATGGAGAGCATGTTGATGGTGGCAGGAGGCAGACAGATTTCTAGGAGGGAAGGGGTGGGTCCCTGGCGAAGATCCACCTTCAAGCCAGAGATGACCTGCAGCCTTGGGGCCAGGCTGCCAGTTCCAGGTGGGGTCTGTGACCCAGGACGAGAACTTATGGTGCATTTTCCAGGCCTGCCCATGGCCACCCATGGTCCAATCAATATGCACTTCCTCCCTTCTGAGCCCATAAAAATCCCAGACTCAGTCAGACTTGCACACTCATTGGGATTACCTGCCTGCTGAAAGGAGCTACCCACTGCAGGTCTCCTCTCCGTTGAGAGCTGGACAACCTGTCTGCAGAAAGGAGCCAATCGCTTCAGGTCTCCCGCAAGCTGTTCTGTTACTCAGTAAAGTTCTCTCTGCCTTGCTCACCCTCCAGTTATCTGTATACCTCATTCTTCTTGGATGAGGGACAAGAACTTGGCACCCGCTGAATGTTGAGATTGAAAGAGCTGTCACACAAACAGGGCTGAAACATGCTCCCTATTCACCACCTTGCAGGTGATGAGAAGGAGAGAAGAGCTGCCACCTTTCTAGGAGCCTAGACCTTGGAGCTCCCCAAGCCAGGGCCGTGGCATGCTGTAACACCCTCTTTGGGGCTCTGCAGTTCCTGGTGTCTCTGAGTTTTCTGGCACCATTGCGTTCTCCTTGTCCAGATGCTGGTGCCCACAGCGGAAGCTGCTTGCAGTATGTCTGGTCCAGCTGTAGCCTTACATGGAGCCAGCACCTGTGCTGGCAGCTGGAGCTGCCTGCCCTGCTATAGCTGGTGCACCTGGCTGTACACAGTGGCCAGACCCTGCACTCACTGACTGACACACCTCTCACTGCTCTGCAGCTGGCTTGCCCTTGGCAGGTATGGGATCTGGGCCAGAAGGGCAAGCTGAGTGCAGCTGCTGGACTCAGTGGGCAGAATGAGCCAGTGGGCACAAGCAAAACCCAAGTAGAGGCACTGCTGGCCACAGAGCTTTCCAGTTGGTGAAGCAACACCCTAAGGACCCTGTGACAATAGGAGCTCAGTAAATATGTACTGAGTCAATGAATTAAGCCAAGAAAGGCTCCCTAAAGGGAGTGTGTGCCCACATGCAGAGGTTTCCTTAGTTTTTGTTAGATGCCACTCTAGTGAAGACATTCAAAGTTCAACAGTTTGGTAATATCTAAAATGTCGACTCCTCAAAAAAGTTAATTGTTTATTGATCTCTTGTTATTGCTCCTTGAAAATGTGTATCTAGACCTATAAAACTCTTAGTTCAGAGTCCATTATTTCCTAGTATTTATAGCTGGACAGTCTCATGATGAATGACAGCTTATATGAAAACCTGATTTTATCTGCCAAAATTGAAAAATAAGTAGACTTGAGTGCAGTGTAGATTTTAAAAATACATTTATACTAAAAAAACAAACTATTTTGCTGATGTTAAAGTATTTGACAAATTTTGGACCTTTGCTTCTGGTCATGATGAAGTAATAATGATTAGATTTACTCTCTTGCCTGAAATAAGTAAAAAGCAGGACAAAGTATATGAAACAATGGTTCTCAGGATATTGGACATAAGATCAGGCACAACAATGACCTTTGAGAGACGATAAACAAGCAAGGCAAACCCTACAGTTGCCCCAGCTTACTGTCTTGAGACAGTGTTTAGACTGTGGGACAGGGAGAAGAATCCAGAACAGAGCTTGGCAGCCTCCCTGAGTCTAGGGGTTGGAGCTGGAAGTCCAGGTAAGGTAAGCCAAGTGGTTAGAGTTCAAGGACAGAGTACCAGAGAAAGAGAGATACACAGAGAACTCCAGAGACATGCATAGGGTCCCCTCAAGCATTCAGCTGAGTACCGATCAGCTCATGCACATGTAAAACCCAAATGGGCTCTGGGAAGAACCACTCAGAATGATGAGAGGGAGCAACCTCTCGGGCTCACATGGCACAGGGAATAGTGCCTGCTCCCACCAGCAGTGGTGGAAAATGTCGTAATTCACAGGGTATCCGGTGAAGTATTAAGAAGTATTTTCTCTCAGTAGCACAGCAAAATTAGCTGTATCCTAAATGCTGCTCTGGTCCTGCCTGACAAAGCCTGAAAGCAAGACTTGAAGCTTCCAAGTAACTTAATCATGTCCCAGATTGTGATAAATACGAAATACAACCTGCAATTAGGTCAAAAGAAAAAAAAAATCTGTCAGTAGAAACTGACCCCAAAATGACACAAATGTTAGAATTACTAGACAAAGACATTAAAACAGCAATAACTAGATGTTATCTGTTCAAGAAGCTAAAGGAAAGGTTGAACATATTAAGTAGAGATATGAAAGATATCTTTAAAAGACCCAAATTGAACTTCTAGAGATTAAAGCAACAATAAGACCAAAAGCACACTAAATTGTGTTAGTGGCAGATTAGACATTACAGAAGAAAAGACTAGGAAACTTGAAGGCATATCAGCAGAAACTATAATTGACAGGTTCAACAGTCATATCTCAAAAATTGCTAGAGTAAGTAGACTAAAATTCAGTAAGAATATAGAAGACTTAACTAACACTATCAACCAACTTGACCTTTTTGATATTTCTAGAACATTCCACTTCATAACAGCAAAATACACATTCTTTTCAAGTGTACACAGAATATTTACCAAGGCAGGCCATATTTTAGACCACATAACAAATCTCAATATGTTTAAAATAATTCAAGTCACACATATTATGCTCTCTGACCACAAGTGACTGAAATTAGAAAGCAACTGAAAGATATCTGTAAAATCCCCAAACATTTGGAAGATAAAGAAACATTTCTAAATGCCCTATGAGTCCAAGAAGAAATTAATAGAGAAATTAGAAAGTATTTTGAACTGAAGGAAATGAAAATATAACATATCAAAATTTGTGGCATACAGCTTAAGCAGGACTTAGAGAAAAAAATACAGCACTATATAACTGTGTTAGAACAGAAAAAAGTTCTCAAATCAATGACCTTAGCTTCCACCTTAAGAAAGTTGTAAAAGAAGAGCAAATAAAATCCAGATAGGCAGAATAAGGAAACAATAATTATCAGAGCACCATTGAATGACACAGAAAACAAAAATAATACGGAAAAGTTAATGAAACCAAAAGCTTATTGAGAAGGTCGATAAAATGGATAAACCTGTAGCCAGACTGATTAGGATTGAGAGATGGCGTCACTATAGATTATAGGGATATTAAAAGGATAATAAGGGAATACCATGAACAACTTCTTGCCAATAAATTCAACAATATAGATGAAATGGACAAATTCCTTGAAAGATACAAATTACTAAAGCTCATTCAAGAAGAAATAGATGACCTAAATATCCCTATACCTACAAAGTTTGAGTTTGTAGTGAAAAACATCCCGCAAAGAAAAATTCAGTACTAGATAACTTTAATGGTAAATCCTACCAAACATTTAAGAAAGAAACAATACAAATTTTCACAAACTCTTCCAGAAAATTGGAAAGGGGAAAGTACTTTCCAACTCATTTCATGAAACTTGAATTGCATTGATATCAAAACCTGACAAAAACATTACAAGGAAAAAGAAATCACAAATCTGGAGCCTGGCTCTGGCCAAAATTCTATGTATGATTTTTAGGCCTGACCAAGGTAATTACAAAGGTTTTATCTAGCAGGTCTCATGGGGAAAGCTGCCTTCCCAACACCAGACTTGCACTGAAGTTTCTGAAGGCAGTCGCAGTCCAGGACTCAGGCCCCCTGGCTAGCCATTTAGAGAGGGCTTTGGTTGGGACATCTCTGCCAAGACCTCCCTCCTCATTGGAAAGTGGAGCTGGGGAGGATTTGAAGACACTTTTCCCCACTCTGACTCAGTACCCGGTACTTTTCTACTCTGGTCCTTCCCCTTTACCCTCCCTCCCCACCCTCTGGGTCCCATAGAATGGTAGGAGCCTTTTATATGGCAAGCCCTTGACAGTGAGACAATGTCCCTCAGTCCATGCTGAGACATCTGACCCTAACTGGATGTCATTCTATAGGGCAAAAAGGGGACATTGAGGGAACCCGCACTTTCTCCTGTTTGGCCTCTTGCTTATACTATTGCAGTAAGTGATTCCGTTAGGGGTGTCTAATCTTTTGGCTTCCCTGGGTCACATTGGAAGAAGAAGAATTGTCTTGGGCCACACATAAAATACACTGACACTAACAACAGCTGATAAGCAAAAAAAAAAAAAAAAAAAAAAAAAAAAAAAAAAAAAAAGCAAGAAAATGTCATAGTGTTTTAAGAAAGTTTACAAATTTTGTTGGGCCATATTCAAAGCCATCCTGGGCCACATGCAGCCTGTGGGCCATGGGTTGGACAAGCTTGGATTGAAGGCTTCAATGTTACTTTCATTTTGGTTTGTCTTAATGGCTACTCTGACATCCAGAAGCTAAGCACTCTTCAACTCAATTCAACTATTGACAAAACCGATATTCTTCATGAAATATAGAAAATCAAACCCTACAATACATAAAAAGAATATATATCATTACCAAGAGAGGTTTATCCCAGGAATGCAAGATTGGTTTAACATTTGAAAATTAAAGAATATAATTCACCATATTAAAACAAATTTTAAAATAATCATATGATCATCTCAAAAGATGCAGAAAGAGCATTTGACAAAGTCTAATAACAATTCCTGATTAAAAAATAATCTTAGCAAACTAGGAATAGAAGAGAAACATCCTCATTTTGATTAAGGACATTTATGAAAAACAAAACTAGTATCACACTTAAAGGCAAAATGCTTTCTTCCTGAGATAGAAACAAAACAAGGTTATTTGTTATCGTACTTCTATTGAACTGGAGGTTGTAGTCCATGCAATAAAGCAAGAAAAAATTTAAAAGGCATCTAGATTAGAAAAGAAGTAGTAAAGTAGTTTTTATTCATAGATAATCTATGTGGACAATTTTACGGACTCTACAAAAAAGTCACTAGAATGAATAAATAAGTTAGCAAGTTTGCAGGATACAAGATCAATATACAATTAAAATTGCATTTCTATTTACTAGCAACAAATAATGTGGAATAAAAATTTTAAAATAATACTATTTATAATAGAATTAAAATCATGAAAATCATGAAATATTTAGGGATAAATCTGACAAAAGATGTGCAAGACCTGTGTGCTGAAAACTATAAAATATTGGTGAGAGGAATTAAAGAAGACCTAAACAAACAGAGAGAGATAATGTCTTCATGGATCAGAGACTCAGTATTTTAGAAATTTCAATTGTCCCCAAATTGATTGATCGATTCAATGCAATCTATCAATCTAAATTCCAGAAAGTTTTATGTAGAAATTGACAAGCTGATTCTAAAAGTTATATGAAAATGCAAACAGCCAAATAACTTTAGAAAGGAGAAAGTAGAAGGATAACATTACCTTATAAGATTTTAAAGTCTTATAGTAATTAAGGTCAGTATGGTATTGGCATAAAAATAGACAAATAGATCAGCAAAACAGAATATAGAGTCCAGAAATAGAACTACACACACGGGGTCAACCTGATTTTGACTAAATAGCAGAGGCAATTCAAGGAAGAAAGATACTCATTTCAAAAAATTGTGGTGTTACAATGGGATATGAAAGAACCCCTGATATTATACACAAAAATTAACTCAAAAGGGATCACGGACCTAAATGTAAAACCTGAAACTAAAAACTCTTACTGTCACTGAACTGAACTGGGTCCATTTGCCAGTACACAATTGAAAGCCAAACACCGAAGCACTAGGTTTTTGTACAGAGAAAAGTTTGTGGCAAGGCTGCTGAGCAAAGAGATCAGTGCCTGGCTCAAATCTGGAGCTGGGGTTCAGGGCAGATTTTATAGTCAGAGGATAATGAGGCATGATGTGATTGGATCTTGCAATGAGGTGATGCTGGGAGGTCTAATTTGACTGGCCTCTACAATGGGGTGACACCAGGGCTTGATCTGATTGAATCCTGGATCCTGCCATGTGCCTTCTGCATCTTAATTTGGTCCCTGTTTCTTGGTCCAAGCACTTATGTTCTGCTTATCACTGCATGCCTGGTTCGTCTGGGT